>NW_010544289.1:0-68417 GCF_000687285.1 Phaethon lepturus | reverse complement strand
TATATATAATTACAAATATATATATTTATATAATCATTAAAAGATTCAAAAGAAGAAATCTCAAAGTCTGGAAATTCAAGTAGATAGGGCTCTGAATGACATGAATTACTATCAATATTGATTAATACAATTACTTCCTATTTCTAAATACACCACATTGTCCTTTTAAATTCTTATATTCCAGAGGGCTAAAAAAATACAATATTTTAAAAATATTTTAACTATTGATTGTCAGGAAACAGCTTTCAGAGCATTAAAAGTCTGATCTAAAGGGTAGTTCAAAGGGAATTAATAGTTTGGAAAAAAAAAAACCAAAACCAGACTAATAATAAATGTAGGGAAGGGAGCAGGGTGGAAAAGGCAGAAAACTTGGTAGCTGCTTTTCCCGAAACCAGACACTTTGCTGTAGCACTATTACACTCTCCAGCAGGCAGTGAATATCTTTTGTTTTGGTTTGGGGTTTTTTTCAGACTTTTCACCATTCTTCAGTGGAATGCAACTTGCAGAGAAAAAAACCTTTCCTTGCAAATTCTACCTGTAGGTTAAATTTTAAGCTCTTAGGACTAGAGTTTTCATTACAGAATGCTAGCTGTCACACAGGTGAAGTACTGAAGCTAGGACAAAACATGTTGCTTTCATCCATGTTCCTATCAAAAGCCCTAACCTAGAACACAGGCAGGAGGGAATTCTCCATTTTCCCCCATAGGCGCAACAGGAGAAAGTTACCACGAGCAAACTAATTTTACAGGTTTTCATCCTGCTAACCAACCTCTGAATGATATCTCTTGACATGAATGTTTACCTCATGACTACATTTTGTTTTGGAAATGACGCATACAAATCTATTAATGTAAAAGAAGAAAAGAGCAGCTCCAGGAAAGCGTATCACATTGAGATAAAAAGATGTCTTTAAGTATTTTCTTCCATTAAGGAACGCTTGTAATTAGCTTGTTTCTAAATATAAGCTACATGCACCATTTTGTAGAACAGAGAAGGCAAACTCTTACCTCCTTCTTGGTAAATTCCGGTGGATGGTCATTTTTGTCATCAATAAGAATAGTGGCGGTAGCTGTGCCAGTTAGTCCCACATCAAGACCACCCATATCCTTAGCTTCAATAACTAGCTCGTATTTTGGGCTTTCCATAGTCTGAAAAAGTAAGAGAAAAGGTTAAAAAAACCCACTACAGATTACATACTGCTTTTTTCACATTAAATAATAAATAAAAAACCCATAAAACTTAATTTGGCCTGATAAAACATAGCATAGAAATGGATCTGTTATCACAGTGTTTTACCAAAACAATACAGCTTTCTATGAGCTTCAGCTGCTACAATGGGAACCTTGTTTGGAATACAGTATGAAGGAATACAGGTGAATATTGATAAACAGTGCATAATGTATCTTGTTATTTAAGGAGATTAGGAAAGAGGAAAAAAATTAAAATATACCTGCTCTTTGAGAGTAAGCTCTCAATTCAGTACACCAATATTTAGCAAGTTGCTTCATCAGTGTTATGATGGGTACGTAATTAAATACTAATGTCACAATCTACAAATGAATTCACTTTATTAAATCGCATTCATTCTGTATATTAGCATTTAGAATGGTAATCTAAGTTTGCTTCTGTCTAAGAAACAAGAAAGCAGTTTCTAAAATGGGCAACGACTGCCACTTATTGTACAAAGCAAATGTAAATCGTTAATGTTACTATACACATCTATAATATCCAATACCTATGTCATGGTTACTTATCTGACTGCCTACCTATTGTAGAACCAGATGGCATAGGTCCATAGCAAAAGCCATCCTTAATTTCCCTCCCCAAAAAGACAGCCACAAGACAGAAAAAAAAAAAAAAATGCTGGCCACTGCTTTGCAATGGGAATGTTACAGCATTGCTAATTCACCTGTCTTGCACCAGGCATGAAAGCACATCTGTTTGTAAGCTGTACAACGGGATAGTAATACATCCCATCAAAAGGAGGTATTATCAGCATCAGAACCTGCTCCCATGGAACTCCGTAGAGAATTTAGACATGGGTTTCACTGGAGACAAGACTGGGCACCTAATGAAAATGAATATTTTTCCCCATTTGTATGGCTGCCTTAGATGGGCACCATCTGCCAAAAGACCATATGTGCTGCCTCGTCAGTGGAGGACACAGATGGGAAAGTGCTGCAGTCACCTTTGAAACTATATGGTAAGAATATTACGTGTGCTCAGGAATGTTTTTTAATTCAAAAATAAGTCTGGATCTCAGGGGCAAAGCAACATAATGATGCCTGAAAGGGTGACCAGGGCACCACTGCCAGAGGGCTTTTTTTAACCTCAGACCGGCACTATCAGCCAACTGTGTTTACAAGAACCAAGGCTACATGTCTCTGACATCACCCATCCTATGTCCTTCATCTAACACTTTCCCAGAGAATTAACATGCAGGGAGAAAAGTGGTGTGAAACTCCGTATAGTAACATGGTGATCTCTGTCTACCACCCATACGCTGCCTCATAAAGCAGAATCAAGGAAGCTGAAGTTGGGCTTATCCCATAGCAGAAAACATAGAATCATAGAGTAGTTTGGGCTGGAAGGGACCTTCAGAGGCCATCTAGTCCAACCCCCCTGCAATGAGCAGGGACATCTTCAACTGGAGCAGGTTGGTCAGAGCCTCATCCAACCTGACCTGGAATGTTTCCAGGGATGGGGCATCTACCACCTCCCTGGGCAATCTGTGCCAGTGTTTTATGACCCTCATAGTGAAGAATTTCTTCCTTCTATCTAGTCTAAATCTGCCCTCTTTCAGTTTAAAAACATTATCCCTTGTCCTATTGCTACAGGCCCTATTAAAATGTCTGTCCCCATCTTTCTTGTAAGTCTCCTTTAAGTATTGGAAGGCTGCAACCAGGTCTCCCTTCTCTAGGCTGAACAACCCCAACTCTCTCAGCCTGTCCTCCTGGGAGAGGTGTTCCATCCCTCTGAACATTTTTGTGGCCTCTGCTGGACCTGCTCCAGCAGGTCCATGCCTTCCCTGTGCTAAGGGCTCCAGAGCTGGATGCAGTAGTCCAGGTGGGGTCTCACCAGAGCAGAGCAGAGGAGCAGAGTCACCTCCCAGGACATGGTTGGCCTTCTGGGCTATGAGCACACATTGCCGGCTCACATCCAGCTCTTCATCCACCAGCACCCCCAAGTCCTTCCTGGCAGGGCTCCTCCCAATCCATTCATCCCCCAGCCTGTGTCTTGCAATTTAAAATTTTAAAAGACTTCTCATCTCTAGCTTAGCAAAGCAACCTCTCAGGCCACACAATCTTCTCTCTAGCTAAGTGATTTGAAAGCATCCACTAAATGGTGCATTTTGCATTAGGCATTTTCCTGGGTACATCATAATGCCTTTCTTGGAGTGTGTGTAAGGAGATCCCAATTCCTTAGTACTTAGATCTTGAAGAATTTTTAGGCCATGAGAGAAGCAACCATATCATTTGCTCATCAGATCAGCTGCTATGAAGCAATATATTTGCATGTAAAATCAATGAGCCAAGCCAGAAGATCTATTTAATTCTAAAAACATATGGACTACTAGAAAATCAGATGCCACTGCCACTTAGGGGATCCTAAGAAATGTATTTCCTTGTCTTACAGTATTATTGCATGGAATTCATCTCAGAAGGCAGCAAACCCAGAACAGGATGTGGATTTATAACATCTTATAAATATATGCAAAGAAATGTTACTGACATGTCTCCAACACAAATTCAGATTATACAAAATCTACAATTTTCATATATTTATTTTCTAAAATGTTTTCAATGTATTAAAACCTGAATGGAGCTTCCTCTCCCTCTGCTAGATGCAACTTTTTCATTATTTCGATTAGGAAGTTATTATTGTATGGAAAACTTGCAAAGTCATTTATCACTTCATGTTTATGAGCCTCTTTGCTCAGAAAGAGGCCCGTTTTTACCCACAAATTGGCCTTTTTTCCTTTGAAAACTGTCCCATTTTCTATTGAAAGCAAGCCCATTTATGCTAGAAATTGTGTCTACTGCAGCAGAAATTTCTGTGATAGGAGTCCAATGTTTAAGCTCTCCACGGAATGTGAAAAACATTGAATTTCGAGTAGTATTTCATATCATTATGAACACTTCACACTTTCCTGCTATGCAGCACTTTCTACATCTAGTTCTGTCACCAAATATTTGCTTTGTTAGAGAAAGCAACTCCTAACAGATCCAAACCCGAGAGCAGAGGCATGTTCCCATCAGATGCTCTCTTTACACTAGGAGATTGCATGTAAAGGACTTCTTAGCATTTCTCATACTTCTAGCCCAGTTAATTCAGGCACTAGTAGCAATTATTTGGATCTGTGCGATTTATCACACTACTGGTAAATCCTGGGACACGGGAGTGGGGATCTGTGGACAGAGCATGGGTCCCTGTGCTCTTACTAACCCTGTTCCTCAGCCGATGACACCGAGGAGGGCCAGGGTCTGTGCTGGGCATTCCGCAGGGCTGCAGTACAAGCTGTCGTGGCAACTCCTCGTCTCTTCCCACTTCCCAAGGCTCACACCTTTTACCCCAGCGTGGTCTCTCCCTGCACTTGCTCCCACCTTGCGAGAAATGAGTGCTGCTGGAGGGGGGCAGTGGAGGAGAAAAGCAGCCTTCTTTCACTTTCTCCATCCCTGTTACACTGTGCAGGTTAGGGATAAACACAGCACCCCACTATTGGTAGCATTTGGGACCCCACAGTCACTCAGACTGCTGTCCCACCATGACATTGCCTGTCCCCAAATCCAGGCCCCCTGCTTCTCGAAGCAGTGACCTAGCCCCGGAAGCACACTCTTGCAAAAATAATTAAATTAATACCATTTGGATAGTGAGATGTTAGCAGTATAAATATGTAACAACTCTCAACAAAGTGGATATACAGCTAAAAGGGATAATAGATTATTTTAATAAATGAACATTAAGTCGCTGTTTGTGTGGCTTATTATTTATCAACTGCGACTTTGTGGAGTGTAACACTGTTGAGAAGGTTTGTATAATTACAGCAGCAGAACCATTCCTTTCCCCATAAATTTTCACTCTAGTCATTTAGCCACGGTAGGGGTGACACTGTTTGGTTTGCCAAGGAGGTGAGCTGTGTCTTGAGAGTTTTTCTTTGAGGGTCCACCCACTGCCATTCTCACCAGTGTTAACATTCCCATCAGATTTCACTCCCCTGCTGCCTTGCCATAACTGGTTCAGCACTGGTAAGCAACGAGAGGCTAGAAAGGCACTTTTTCAGATTTCAGATTCCTGACGAAGCCAGCAGGATCTAATCACAACAGAGAGAAATAAACAGTTCAGTGCAGATACACACAGGTGGAACAAACCAAGTGACTACTTTTAGGTAATGCTGAATGAAACCAGATAATTTTCTGCTGAGTCTTAATCTTTTAATATTTCCTACAGATACAATAAAAAACTATCAGTGACTTAAGAGAAGCAAGCCATGGCTAGTATTTCACATCACCAGCAGTAACAGTCCAAGTCTTGGTATGGCTGCAAGGCATTCACATGCCATTTAAATTCAGCTGGAATTAACATCATCTTCAGTACAGTAGGACTCAAAATGTAATATGGAAACAAATGGAACTACTTGCACAATTACAAGAAAGGTTTAGGACCATTAGGTGACCACTGGTGTTTTCAAACACGTCCAAGTCCTGAATTTCCAGTTACATACGTGGACTCTCAGAGCCTTGGTATTGCTAGAACAACAAACCCCCTCTCTGCAACTTCAGGTGTCCAAAGCTTTTAGAAGGGTGACCAATGTATCTCTTCTTGTTTATTTATCTGGGAAGGAAGTGCGATCACTCAGGAAGTTGCTTTTGCTGAGGCCTGGCTTTTTTTCCATCTATCTTTAGACGTTCAAATTAAGTGTCTACTTATCAGAGCATCGCTGCCATAGAGTCAAAGGAGAGAAGCCATTTCTGTATTTGTCTGCACTCTTGTAACAAAGACCTCTTTTTGCCATTGACACCTTTAGCAGCTATGACTAAATCTAATCTATACAGTTGGGATATAGATCACACATGGATGAAAAGCACTTCATTCTGGCTGAAAATTGAAATCTTGGTCACTGTTAGAGTCAGTCAGATACAATGTACATCGGGAAGCCTATTTACTAAAATAATGCTTTCTGTTTTTCCAATACAACTATCTAGTTATTTTCAGGAGATAATATATTTTCTGGAAGGACACACTATGGGGTGTTTGTAAATCTGTTTGCAAATGGTTTGAAGCTAAACTAAGAAGAATTTGGATTGAGGCTTAATCTTCTTTGTAACATGTGAGGATGGACTGGGTTCAGAATTTTAGGCTACTTTAGTCTTTTATTTAATCTGTAATTCAAAGATGTTTAAGCAGGAGTTCAACATGTTTTTTTTGTAGATCTTCACAACATTGTTTTTGCTACCAGTATTTAAACTATATGTAGGGAGGTTGAAAAAGAATAATTTTGGAAAATACCATTTTTTGCTTTTGTATTTATTCACATCATCAGCCTGCTACCCAACCCAGTATATTTTGTAGTTTCTCTTTTAGTGAGTTTTAGGATCCTGCTAAGGATTTCAGGCTGTGAATCCCTGCCTTACATCAGCGCTCAGCTAAAAGTTGCAAATAGGCACCAAAGTCTGGAAAACAACAGGACTCGAGAAACACTCTCTTCAGTGTTTCCTCCTGGCTGGGTGTCCCCCATGTCTTTAGCTAGGTCTTCACCCAGTGCTCTCCAGTCATTGTAAGACAGCTATGAATTACATGTCCAAAAAAGGACACACTTAGTATCACAACACCCAAGCCTTCATTGGGGGCTTCAGTGTTTCATCTAGAAAAAGCAGGGGACAACAGAAATTCCTGAATTCACATAAAGTACTCAGTTGCTAAGATCAAAACAAACACTGTTTGGGAAGTGAACACCACGCAAACCGTTCAAAACTCCTGCAAAGGTTTTAAGTATCCATTCAGGCTATCTTAATACTTATTACCAACAGAGAGGGTTTTTTTACTATTTCGTGGATACTAGTATTTTCTATAACAGAACAATGCCTCAACACTTCTATTTATAATTCTGTTTATAAATTATGCCTTCATACATAATACTGTATCAGTAGTGTGCTACCATATCATAGTCATTCCTAATGCCTTTATAATATAATGCTAACCAGAAAGAAAAATTCTTAGGATTTAAATAATTTCAGTTCACGCTAAATAAATGCTTGTGTTCATTTAAGATGATAATTGCATACAGTATGTACTGAATATGTCCTATTAAGACATAATCAATGTTCTTGTTGAGTAACAATATCAACATTGAATCTAACATTGTTCCAGAGTATGCTGTCAGGATTTTGACAAACGTAGAATAAAAAACGGAAGCAATGTGACTATTAACAGCTCTAACAGACATAATGCTTTTATAATTATAATATCAGCATTTATTCTAAATGCCAATTGCTGTTGCCTAAAAAGGGCAAGATACACAGAGGCTTTGCGTTCAGAGCTTGAGTTACAGTGTGATGAATACAAAAACCCAAACAATTTTGTAACGTAAATCCTCTTTAGCTCACCAATTTCCAATTTTTATATCATAAATGAAGGTCTACAGTTTAATCACTATAACAATGTACTTCTGTTATGATGAAAATCAGTATCTATTTACTATGCATAGGAGATACATAGTTCATACCTATATCTGGAAGCAAAAGGAAGACTAAATTTTCTCCTTCAGCAGTTGCTGTTAAAAAAGGAAAAACATTGCTCCAAAGTGCTTGATACAGATAGGTTTCCTAGCCAGAGATATTTGTTAATATATAATTCTTGATAATCCCATCAAGAGGAGATCTGTAACTATGCAGGATGTATAGGATCAAGACTTTAATTCTTCATAACGCTGACATAACTATAGGGCTGATATACATGGATATGTGTTTTATATTTTACATGGAAATACAGGAACTGTATGTGCATGTTTCCAATATTTTGTGTAAAATTATCAGTTTTGACTGATATGCAAATTAGGATTTAGGGTTGCCATTGAATTCATATCATTTTGGAGAATGCTGTCAACCATGATAGGGTGACAAGCGTTCCTCTGAGAAATATTAGAAATCTGTAGAGAAAAACTATTTACTGCTCATTTACTGTACAAACATGTGCATCTCGGCTCTTATATACAAGTATCACAGTATTTGTGCAGACATTAACTTCACTTAAGGAAGCATTCTTACATTGAGAATGTTGTTGATAAGGAATTTCTCCTTGGGTAGAGACCACAAATTTCTAGGACAGAACAGTGATTGAAGCTGCATTTAGTATGAGATATTTCCATTTAAATTATTATTGTTAATTAGGCTACTACCAAAAATAAGCCCTGGGAAGAGAGCAAACATTCAGTATTCTAAACAAAATCCTTAATTATCATAAAAGATATAACACTATTGAAGTTAGTACCCCTACACTGATTGTTACCAGCCAAAGATACTTCCCTGAGTATAATTTGTTTGGAACAGAGAGGCACATGGATCTGCAACAGCTACGCACTAGATGCTCATAGTTTGGAAAAAGAAACGTTTTCCATGTCCACTGTGTTAGAAGTATAAAGTACTATAATAATTTTGAATAGCAATGGAAAATAAGAATCACAATGTCCTAAGGAAAATACTTGCTGTCAAATGTCATTAAATTATACTTTTTTTTTTTTTTTTTTTTTTTTAAACAAAAGCTATGTTTCATCTTTCCTTCTGGACAAATGTATGTAATTTCACTTTTTATTTTCCCAGGAAAAAAATTCACTTGTTCCTCATAATTAAACAGTACTGCAGAAACCTTTCATTCCACTGTGAAAGCATCAATTATTACGTAACTTCTCTTGCTGATTTTAGACCATTTAATCGCTCTATTATTATTACATACTCAGAGATGTCAGAAATATAACTACGACACTCATCTCGCCTAAACCTTCTGCCAGCAGCAGACAATAGGTATAGGGAGTGTCTACTCCTCAGTACTAGATCTGAATAAAGAAAAGAGAACTATGTTATAGGCTATATGTAACTATAGGCCCTGATATATGCAAACATTCCCTTTGTGTTTACATGTCACTAAGACTATCATTACCGCCATGCCCTTCCAAAGATTGTCCTGAGTTTAAAGAACACCATATCATATAACCATGATTGCTAGACCTGAGCTCCTCCGAGCTCTGTGTTATATGGTAGTCCAACTCATTACCTCAAAGCTCGCTGGAGTTCGCACACCCTTCCCACAGCCACAGACATTCCCTTTAGGAGATGAAGCATGTAATTCAGAGGGAGTTGGGTTTGGAGGCTAAGGCAGCTGTAAGCTTCTTTTGGAATAGCTACACACAAACATAATTTGGCCATGAAGCCTGCCCAGGTTGGAGTATCCTGTCCATTATCCATAATTCTCCACAGCTCTGATTTTTCACAAAGGGACATGCTGCCCTAACATACCTTCCCATATGCTGCATATTCCGAACGTTAGCATTTCCCCTTTCACGGTGCTTGCATCAAAATGAACCCTCAACCCTTCCTGTACATGAAACGCCTTCATTCTGCTAGCCTGGTCCTTTAACATAGCACAAAAACATTGCTGAAACCATGGCATTACATCTATTCCTTACTGACTATGTACCTACCAGTGTTTATGTTCTGATTTTTGATGCTGGAGAGAAAACACTGTATGTAATTCACATTAATTAATTGCACCCAGATAAACACTATTGATGGAGTGTGTGGCAAATAGTTTCCCTGATGCGTAACACTTTCCAAGCCTTAACTTATTGAAAACGGTAACAATGCTAATAAGCAAAACCTTCCAAGGACTTTTTCATTAAAATCAGAACGTATGATCAGAAACGTTAACAATCTAACTGACAGTTGTAGGAGCCACCATTCTCCCCAGTCCTGATTAACACGCTTGTAAGAGAACTACTTTGCAAAGGTAACAGTTTGAACAGAGCATATCAACAGAGCTTTGTCTCAGAATAAATAAATGTCTGCATCAGCACACGCTGCTGGATGAGGGAAGGTAAGATTCAGTTCTCCTGTCTGAACAGGACATTCAACCTGCTTGTCTCAACTACTTCAGAAAGTACTGAACCTCAAACTAGCTGTCAGGAGCACTTGAGATAAGAACTGCCATCTGGATTACAGATATTTATTTCAAAAGAGCTTTTTTTTACCAAATGACTATGCTTCTGTAACAAATGTTCTTTTCAACAAATCAATATATTTCCATAAAAACTGTTCTCCTGTAATATCCAATCATCTCTATTTGCAGTGTTAATTATATATTTCATTTTAACAGTCACAATTTGCAATTCAAATAATCTGCAGACCAAAAGATATTTGCTGAAAAAACGTTCAAATAATTTTCAGCCATTAACACATTAGAGCTGTACAATCTGTTTGCAGACAATTTGTGAAGAGAAAGAAGGGCAAAGTTGCTCTAATAAATTATTAGTTGCAAATTATTGGATCATTCTTAGTCCCTGCCATAGGTAGAAATTAGTCTATTTAAATCCAAAAACATAAAAGGAGAGACAAGTTTCTTCAACACAGTAACCTACTATGGTTATCAGTAGAGACAGCTTTTCAAATATCTCTATATTAAAATACCTCTGCCAAGAGAATGCCCTAAGTATATGAAGGGTGTAAACGTCACGTAATAAGGATCAGTACACAGAGATTAGTGAAGGTGTTCTGCTGTAACTTTAAGAGGAAAAAAAAAGCACGAGCAACCCCCAAAGCGTTCAAGCCTGAAAAGGTCCTCATCCTAGCATAAATCAGCACAGCTCCACGGACTTTAAAGGGGCTACCCAAGCTTATTTATAGATTTCTTAAGCTATAACTTACCATGTTTGTGAATGAACATGCACATATGCTTTCATACCACAATATAAGATGCTTGTGTCTTCTGCAAAACTGGCAGGTTCCCACAGATTTGCATTTAAAACAAAGCAGAACTAAGTGCAATAGGCTGCCTTCCAAACCATCATGGCATCCAGAGCAAGAAAGCCAAAGGTCCCAAAACAAAGGCTTTGAAAAAAAGTCCCTGAAATCTTCAAAACAGGAGGATGAAGGTAGTATTTCCTGCCTTGTTGCAGGTATAATCACATTAGAACTAGGGAAATCTTGTTCATCATTAATCGCAAGAGGGTGTCTGTGCCTGTGTTTGCACAACACAGACTCTGGAAACTAATGAGAAGTTCTAAGCATTTAACCCATTGCGGGGGGGAATCAATCCATGGTATAAATATTTCATACAACAGCAATAACATGCAGCTGGTCAGTACTCCCTCTGCCTACTGGAAACAAATTGCTTTCCTAAATTGTGTGGACAGCAGCCAACGTCAGTCATCAGTGATCTCATTGATAAACACAAATTGTACCTGCAGCCCTGAAACAAGGGAATCCTTCACTGAGCAAAGAAACGAAAGGCTCTGTCAAGCATGCTTATCAGTGCTTGAATTTGCTCCTCCTGGAATCTGGATCAGGTTCAAGAAGCCCTAGAGCGTTCCCTGCAGGCTTCAGAGGAGGATACTGAACAGTTCTGAAAGGTAAATACTGCCTTTCGCAGAAGTGTGTCCCAGAAAAGGCATCTCCAAAGCAGGGACCAAAAAAGGCTGGAGTTTTATCTTCTGGAGGTGCCAAGAAGCAGGTCTGAATAAGGCAGATGTAAAACTTGAAGCAGTTCAACCTAAGCTTATTCCCAACACCTCTTTCCTCACAAAATCAGCTCTGAACCAAGCAACAAACCAATAACATAGCTTAAATCCTGGACACTATAGGCCTCTGTACTCCCAGACTGCACTTACCAGCACAAATTTTGAAGGAACACATTGCAGGAAACTAAGTGAAACCTAATGCTGATTGTTTTATTTTCTGCCACCATCAAGCAATCTATCATCTCAGCAGAGCTGAATTTAGATTAATCAAGTTTATACCACTGAGATCTGCCTGGATGCCAATGCAACACTTGTACCAATCTACCTCGTCACTTTAGACATCACAGAACCACACAGTGCCCTTCACCTTTTCATCAAATACCAAATCCTAAATGGATGTTCAGGCAAGTCAAGTTCATTCAAATGCATCTAGTTGATGATAGCAATCACAGAGAAAGCTGCTTGACCACATGAAGGATTTGTATATACTGGTGCTTCAGCTCTGATAACCAAAGACCTTTTGAAGTGAACTTTCCCATTGTTTACACTTAATACACTCCAGTTTGCATCACTGAGTATGTGGCAACTGGATTTCTTTCAGCTGAAAGTCAACCGGAGAACGTGACCTGGCCATCACCTAATTCTTTCCAGCCATCAGTGTGATTCCATCTGGGGGACCAGACTAGAGCTGTCTGAAAAATTACACTGTACAACATGGATGTCAGGTCCTCAGCATGAACTATTTTGCTCTACAGATCTGCTTCTACTAGTCTACTCAATCTGCTAAGAAATAGCCTTACAATCCACAATAAACTAATGAGCTACGGAGCTTACAGTATCTAAGTAGTGACAGCAACCTCTTACAGCAGACCGGGGAAGGAGAGAACCAGTAGATGCCCTCAAGTTCCAAAGGCTATGGCACAACAAGAGTGTGGCAGTTGCAAGACAAGGATGAACCATCTGATAAACCATCTGACAGTACCTGATGCAGAGGCTTTTCAAGTAGGTGCTTCATCCTTACTGCCAAAGAGCACCTCTAGATCTACAAAAGCTTAGCATTATTCCTGTGCCCAGTGCATACCAAAGAATGTGAACAAGGCCGTTTGTTCACTAAGTTCTGTGACTGATCTCTGGGAAACAGGTTTCCTGAGGATCTTTGTACAGCAGCCAGAAATGAAAGTTTTCCTTGAGTTTCAATTTATGATCATCTAAACCAATATTCTCTGCCTAGGTAATAAAAGATAATAAGTTTTATGATACCTCCCCTAATGCCAAGTCTTTACATAATCTGTTATCAAATGAATCAAAATGAAGCTTACTGGGTTAACATCAGAAATCACATTCTCACAAATTAGGTGCACTTAGATTATATTTCCCTCCATAAACATTCCAATTCCCACAACAGAAAGCAATGTTATAAAGGTCAGGATGGAAATTGTGTTTCTGCTGTGTAATCTGCTTTGCAAATTTGTACCAGTGGTCAAAATGCCCAGAAAACTCAATTACTGACTTGCTATGACAACCATACATCAGCAGACCTAGGCAGACAGAGGTTATTTCTAGAATTAGTACCCTAACACAAAAAGCATATTCTATGATTCCAGATGTACAACCTTTGCCTGATGTTTATATTGTTAAATATTAATGGAAACACTATCTATTATTTCAGGCATATTATCAGGAACATAATATTCTATTTAAAGTGGTGCCTTATGAGTTGAAGGGGAAGAAAATCCTCCACATCCGTTTGAACCATTTACCATTTAAATGTGGTATTCTACTCAAAATAGTTATCAAATGTTACTTTTAATCACTATTATAATTTTTCCTTTAACTTTAATTTTTTATGCAAATCTTACTTTAGAGTTTAGTGTTCTATTGCCAGTAATAATTCCAGGTAGCTTTTGAAATAAAGGATCCTGCTGAGAGTGTAATGAATCAGTAAATGATACTAGCTTTGCCCATGGACAAAAACAATTCTAGTGGCTGCATTTATACTCTCGTTGGGTTATACCCGCAGAATATAAATTGATCTAATTCTAAATCATCCAAGGGAAAATGATGTAAAATGGATTTCAATTACACTATTGCTGTTTTACAAAAAAAGCTTATCACACTATGGGGTGAAAAATCAACCCCTCCACAGGATTTATGTTCTGATGAAAGATGTAGCAGTGGAATTTTCCATTTAAAATTTCTGCAGTCAATTTAATTCTTTTGTTACTTAATCCTACATATCTTTTTATCAGCTTCCTTTCATGATAAAAACTAATTAAATGCCTTATTTGGAATTCCTATACTTTCTGCCTTGGTTAGTAAGTTCTATTTTTGCTAAACTTTAATAATCCTACGTATATCTCCTAAGAGCATCCACCAACAAAACAGCTTCCCCCGCCCTAAAGTCAGACTTTGTTTTCTTGCAATCAAACCAAGATTTCTAGGTTATTCTCACTTTTAGACTTAGTCTGTCACTGCCTTGTGCAGATTTATGCTGCAGTACAGTTGCTTTTAGTAAACAATAAGGGATGTTAACTTGCTACAGGTTGCCCCTTTTATAAGTTTATGTCTGTGCGCTAGAACTGTACACAGTTTCTTTCTGTAAATCAATCTTCAAAAGCTTTTCACATTCACTATAAAAGAAATAATAGATTTCTAATTCATTTATTTTATTAGCAATACCAAGACACAATCTACTTACAGTATGAATTTAGTATGGTGACCTAGAGGAAAACCAATAGAAAACAAGCATAAAGAAGTAAGTGTGAGAAGATGATGCGTGCAGAATAATTTTCCTTTCAAGGATTTTGGAAGATTCAATAAATGCATAGCTCTTTGGATAAATAGAAAATCTCACAAAAAGGCATACTCATCAAAACCCTGGTAGATACTTGACATAAAATATAGGACACATTGCTTAAATGATAAGAAATAATACTGAGGCATAAACTTGACTTCCCTTCTGCACAATCCAGCAGCTGTATGTTCTTTTAAATGTTTAGCAGAGTAGTTTTCTGGCCCAAAATCTTGCTCAAGACTTTGTCTCGGTGAAATACATTTTGCTTTCTAGGAAGTACGTTATGTTTTTATTCATTGCAATGCTATAATATTTGTTAAGAAATTTGCCTGAAATAATAGCATTCTTAAACAGTAAATATTTAGCTAATTTTGTCTGCTTTCCCCCCATGAAGTGTCATGGGGGGAAATATAATATAAAATAATAATAAAATACTAAAATATGTATGTCAGGTTCCTGAGGACCTTTTATCCTGGTCTTCCTGTTCAAGGAAATATTCTGCTAGGAGGTCTGAGCTGTGACAGATCAGTAAGGCTTATGGTCATCCTCACCAAGAGATCAGCAAAGTTTATGGGAAAGTTCTCTTCAGCTTCAACAGCTTTGGGTGACACATTCTTATGGGAAGCAGACTGTACAACTATCTCCTCAGGTAGAAACACTCATCAATGCAATCTTCATTTTAATCATTTGATCATTTTAATCAGGACATTGCGCTAGCAAAAGTCCTAAGAAATCTTACGTGCTCTGCTTTAATAATGAGACATTAGTTAACCTTTTATAATATTGCCTTATTGTAAGTGTTTTACATCACATATAAAGTAACTTATTGAAATATACAGGACTGGTACAAATAAAGTTATAAGGAGCTAAGACTGCACAGCATATTTTGTATTAGATATTGTACTAAAATATTCTTCATTCATGCTACTCAGTGTCAGAAATTTCTTGAGGCCTGTTATTCTACAAAGTGATTTTATACACAACTTTCCTTCAGGAGAGTTCCCAAAACATACTGTAAAAAAAAAAAATAAAATAAAAATTGATAATTTGCAGAATTAAGAAAGGAATAAAGATAAGAGTTAATGACCGAGAGAAATCCACTGTTTTGTATTAAGGAAGGACAAACTGCAATTAAGTGAATAACATCTACCATCATGGAGAGATAGAGGGGAGGTGAATATATGAGGTAGGATATGAGTGGACATGGGGGTGAGCAGAGGTCAAGGAACTACAATGGAGTGAGTCTGTAGAGTTCTGTGAACTTGCAGTCCCATTTCCAGGCAGTTCTTGTAGGCTAAAAGCAGTAAAATCAACAAAGCAGAGAATGGTAGGAGAGGCACTGCTAGCAGGAAAAGAAGTGGGAGGAAAGAATACTTGACTCCCTTGAAGAACTGGGAAGAGACATCCATAACATCATTAAAAGAACTTTTCAAAGCTAGAAAGTGCAAGACTGTAGCTGTATCTGTGGATTTGAGAAGCACTACCGTACTTAGATAAGCCATGGAAAGCACTGGGCCACAGGGAGTTTTCAAAATCATAATCCTGTCCTGTTCCCCTTGTTTCTTGCTATGAACGTGAACGATTAGTATTTGCTACTTGTCCAGCTGTATATTGAGCTCCATGTATCTATGGCATGGTCTTGAACTGTTCATTCTGGTTGTCTCAGCTCTGCCAAATCCCCATCCATTTGCTCTGGAGAGGTATGTGTTCAGCGCCTGCTTACTCCTGTATGCCTGGAGGCATCATCCAAGCAGCATGCATGTCTGAAGGGATCCATACATCCCTGTATTCCCCAACATGGCATTTTAGCGTAGTTCATATGGCAGAAGACAGATCGAGAACTATAGTACAGATAAAGTCTGGCCATAGTACAAATGTTTTGATAAGCAATTCTGCGCACAAGCAAGGCAAGAGCTTTTAACAGAATGAAACAAACTGTGTCAAAATCCTTTCAGTATAGTGCATCTTAAGACACATGTACATAAAAGTAATTTTGTATTCCTGTCTGACATCTCATAAAGATTTGCAATTATGCCAAATAAATGACTGATGCACCTTTTGAATTCTCTACAGATCAGCATTTTCTGTGTCTAGAATGTATACCAGGGGAATGTATGAAACCCACAACTCATATTTAAGGATGCCCTTCAACAGCTGTTGGACCAACAGTACATTTGATACACTGACCTTAGTCAGACCAAGATTTAATTCCTGGCCTTTATGCAGGTCAGAGATTAGGCATAATTTTGGAATGCCCCGCAACCTTTACTGAATCTAACAAACTCTTATTCACATAATTAATTCATATGCACAAATCTCCTACAGAAACCAACAAATGAGTCAGAGTTGCAAAATCAGGTTCATGTCCTGGAACTACTTCGAACCATTTTTGGAAAAAGGAAATCAAAGTGGGCATGGCAACTGTAAATCTAATGGGATTTAAATATAATTAATATTGAATACTAAAAATTAGGGTGTATAATCATAATGACAATTCAAGCTTAACAAGAGTGGGACAGTAATGAAAGTATTAAAAGCAATACCCTTTTTCTCATGCTCTCAACGGGAGTGTTTGAAACTATGATTTAATACAAATCCACTATTTGAATGGAGATTAACAAATATTAGTCTCATTATCAATTTTAATATTATTTGCATAAATTTTATTGAGAGAGGAAAAAAGCAACAGAGAAATTTCAAATTCATACGAAAACTGCAAAATAGTATTGAATTTTCTGCTGCCTTAAAAGCCTATCTAGGTCACTTTAAGTTAAACGGATTTCTAAAGGCAGAAAAAGCTGAGTTAACATTACAATAAACGGAACTGATTGGAAGGGAGGCTACAAGTAAAACAATTAGCTTAATAAACAGATTCAGAAGACACTTTTAAGATTATTGCTTTTGTCAAATATTCAGCATTTTAAGCCTGGTAAGATCCTGTTTTTAGAAGTACGAATGCAATTACTGGTGAAAATGTAAACCAAAATTTGTATTAGATATGTGTTAACTTATTAAAGCAGAACTATGGTACACAAACAAAAGTAAAGTAGAATAAAAAAAAACAGCACCTATGTTTCTCGCTCTGGGAATTCAAAGGCTGGCAACAGATTATCAAGGCAGAATTCAGTTATTTTTCAGTATTCTCTCTCTCCCTGAGCTTTGCCTTCTCTACATCTATCCCTATTTCTCAAATATTTCAAAGGCACTGAATGAGAAACTCACACATTCAGCTGTTCTTCCTGACAGGAGGGATATCACAATGGGAGACAAAACTGAGCAAGGTTATCCCTCCATGGGAGTGAAACTCCAGGCTTGATGAGTAACTGCTGAATGAAATGCGAGTTTCTCTACTAATCATGATACATGTAACATGTTAAAAACTATCTGTAAGTTCTGAATGTGCCCTGGAGCACAGTGTGTCCCAGGATGGATGTGTTACACTTCCTTGGGACTTAGAAATGCAATGAACTCAGCTATTAAGATAACCTCTCCTTAATAACCAGTTAAGTTGTCAGTTGCATAACCAATAACCGTTAACAACGCCAGTGCCTCAGGATGGGGACCACGAGAACAGTGCCGAGGAACTCTCGCAACTGCTGTCTGAAGATGGCTCCAGCTGAGTCCAGTCTGGAGGCATACCAAAACATATATAGTGCAAGTGGAGCTTTGCTTGGCACAAGTTGTATTATTTGCTTAAAAACGTTTTTTTGTGAAGGAGGCCCTACAAGAGGGTGTCAGAGGATGAGTTTGGACTCTGCTGATTCTTCTGGACTTAAGCTTTTGCTCTGTTTGTAGGACAGGCTAGGTAAAACAGACTTATAATATCCACAGAGTTTATCAGACACATTCTCTTTTTCAGGGTATTCTGATGCCAGGTGGTGAAAAACAGCACCAAATAGCACCCATTTTAGTGGGCATTCAGATCATTCATCATCCTGAGTAGACCACTGAACCGTACCCACAGAGATAACTAACACCTTGGTAGTGCATAATTCAGAATGGAAAGTTTCCCTTACAGTACTTAGTAGAGGAGCACTTTAAAGGAAAATACTACAGCACAAAGAAAGGAAAACACACATTTTTTTAAGGTGCTTTCCAAATCATAGCAAATTACAAAGTATTTTATGATCAGTCCTGGAAAAATTAATAGTTGAGTTTAATTAATATTTTTGAGATGTGTTTCCACAGAATCTAAGTATTTTAACCAGAATTTTATACAGCTGAGACATTCCTCCATCAATATTTAAACTAGCCAGTTGCTCATCTCTGTTGGATGGAATATAACTTCTCCAAAAACAGCCTGAATTCTGCCCTTAAAGTTTATTTACAGATGACCTGTTTACCAGCTGTCAAAGTATTTGGTCCCAACAGTGTCCAGAATAGCACCGGACAATTATTGTGAAGAACAATGTATCTCTCCACCTGCAGGGATCAAAAGAAATACTACACTATCTTTGACTTCAACGTAACTGGTAGCATTTTTTGCCAGCAATCCCAGAAACAATCGGCTACTAATAAAGGCACCTCCAAATAGAATGCTCTGTTCAAGGGAAACTATTGCAACATGCAGTGGAGACTCAGCCAGGATGGTTTCAGTTCCACTTGGGAAGCTAAACCCAGCAGGCACCTAGTTCTACCTTCTCACACATGCACTGTTGGTCGGAACTGCACATGGGCTGCTAGTGTAAGGTGTCCAGTGCCTTGATAATTCACATGCTGCTGTTCCATTCACTCATTTCCCTGTGCAGACAAGTTACCAGGAAATACAATGTGCTCATGATTATAAAATGAGATCTCTTTATTACAGACTAAAAAGGAACAGGAGAAAGCCTATAAAGAAAGGTTACACACACTTACAGTGACCCTTCACTATCTCCCATGTAGGCAGTTGTATGGGTTCACCTCCATGAACATATGTAGGAAATAACCAGTATTGGTTAAGCAACTTTAAAGAGAGTAAGGGCTTCAACCTTACAAGCACCTTTTTCGACAGGACTTTTTTATCCAAGCCTTGCACTAAAGTAAGGATTTAGCTACTAAACAACATACTATTTAAATCTATGACAGAGCAATATGCTACTCTTACTGTGCATAGCTGTCTATTTAGCATGCAGCACAATAACCAGAAGTACTGTGTCTTTACATGACGATCCTGATGTCCACCACAAACATCCATTAACTGGATACAGCAGCACCCCACAGACAGGTTAATAGCAACAATGATAAATGACATGACCAAGGTCATGCTGAGAAACACTCATAGATTTAGAAGTAGATTGAAAGAGTTCCAGTTCCTAGTCCATAACTCTAACCACTTCCTCTCTCTTAGTTATAAATGAAAAAGAGTAAGACTCCCTTCCTACTTGTATAATGACTTGCACAATTCCCTTGCTTCAGATGGCTCATGTACACATCCCTTTGTGTTACTCCCTTCCCTTACTTAATGACCAGCTTGCCTGCCTGGCTGAAAATCTGCCATCTGGACGTTTGTGCTCCCCACAAATATAAAATTATGATAAAGGAAAACAGCATGTTTCTGCTGGTCATGGTTTCTGTGATTAAATGGTTCTCTTTCTTGAATATTATAATCTTTACTGAGTGTTTCAGTAAAATAAAAAAATTTAATTGCTTTAGAAGGCGGCAGGAATGGCAGGGTCAGTTGCCAACTACTTGTTACTAAGTGACTATAACTGGAATACGTGCCCAAGAATTTTAAAGACAATAAGCTTTGGGGATATTTGCATAGGTAGTTTGGTTTAGGTACATCCTTGCTTATTAGATCTTCTAAGGAATTAACATTCATATGCTTATTTTCCTGAGAGTAACTTTAAATCCTCTAAGCCTCTAGGAAGTAGGTTGTTTCTACCATTTAATTGCTATCTTTTATTTGATGTGACAGGGCTCTGTGATGATCACATGAAGTTTGACATGTAAGTGTTCAGATGGATGGAACATTTTTTTTTGATCTGTTGTTTGATTTTTTTACCTGGAGGACAATGCCTGAGCTTCACTGTACTAGGAAAAAGAAAATAAGAAAAGAAAATTGCAATTCTTAAGCCACTTGCTCTAAATTTCTCAATGGCCAAGTGACACACGACTATTTTATGAAGAAGTAATAAAAATATTCTAACATTAAACAGATGATCACACATACTTGAAAAATATTGTGTGTGTCAAGCTTTGAAGGGCTAAGGAAAGGTGTCTGTTATTCATGCTATTGTAAGCTCTGCACACATTCCAATTCTTTATACAGAAAGCTTAATGGCCATGGATTATTTGCCTCGTTGGTTATGGTGCTGGGAAATAAAACAATGGGAAATATTCATTATAATGCTCTCCTGTATTGAACTTCCACTTGGTTGAAGCATTAAAACAAGCTGCAAGGAAAATTAAACCTCAGAAAGAAATGGCAGGTGTATTTATGAATGCAAAAGACAAACTAAAGGCTCTATTCCTCTTGGTTTGCAGTGGTTATACTGTAAGTGCTCTTCACTATCAGCTTACTCCTCCATCTGCCCAACAGCTTTTCATTCACTTCCATTACTAAGTGGCAGCCTAATAACAGAAATTGGGGGCGTGTGGGAGGTGAGATTGAACAAAGAAAAAAAAACACCAAATGACAGGAAAAAATAACAGAGAGACTCGTCATAGTCAATATTTCAAGAAGAATGATACCGAGTTGCATAGTATATTTTTTTTGTGTGTAATTGCAGAATTACAATATATGTTTTACTACTAAAATTACTGGTATATGATTAGGTTAACTTCTGTCCACCAGTTTGCAGTGCCAAATTTGAAGGCATTAATAATTAGAAAATTCAATACACAATGACTAATGAGTAATTTCAGAAGAAATATTAATGGAACAAAAGCTGTGTCTTAGGCTTATTACGTTGAAAATTTAGCTTTAATCTCTTTGGCAGTTAGCACAGATTGCGAATGACAATATAAGGGCAAAATTCAACAGCGAGCCTTGATTTGGAAACACTTGAAACAACGTCTCTGATGAACTTCTTCCTATGATATTCACAGGATCTTCAGAAAGCAGACTAGATCATTTGGGGGTAGGGGGAGTACCTAGCTTTTTACATTTTGTACAGCTATATATGCCAACCATAGCCAGAGAGACATAATTACTCTTTTCTTTTGGCTAAGGCTGCTGGAAGTGTAACAACTTCCAAATTTTTGCTACTGGTTTATCCCAGTAGCAAATTGTGCCAAGTTCTGCAATTTGACTGTCAACCAATGACATACATCTACCCCAACGAGGGGGTAAAATGTTATCTTGTGTGCATTAGATGTGAAGACAAAGATCTTGTGGGAGGAAAAAAACCCCACAACAATAAAAAAATACCCCAAAAACATAGGACAGTCCTTCCCGCTGTACTCACATTTGCAACTCCAAGTCAAAAATAGTGCACTGGCTCCCAACACCATTTTGCAGTAAGTTTCTAAATGGTATCACTATAAAATCAGTGCAAAAGGCTTCTTTATCTATACATATTCTTCAGTTCAGTACAGTCACATATTTGAAATGAGGTAACTTCATTAACTGGTTAGTGCCCTTTTACAGGCATGGTGAATTACGCTGTCTTAAAAACACAGGCAAAATCCAGGACGGTGCTGGTTTTGTCTTATCTCCTGAAATCAATAAAATTGAGGCTCTCTAATCCTTTGAAATAGGAAGCAAATTTTAAAGACAAAAGTATGGTACACTTCATTCTGGAAATCTGTCACCTTCACTGTTGTGTTACCAAAAATGCTTCCACCACCTACTCAGGCCTCAAAGTGATAAACACAGTAATTTTTATTCATATCTGCAATTTGTCTAGGCACTACCTTTATCTTGTTCCTGTAAAAATCAGTGTAAAGCTGTACCTCATCCACCTATAAAAGGATTACAAAGAGTCACAGTCTTACATACCACGGCTTCTCATTCAAAATGAAGAAGGTGGAAGAATAAACTCCCCTAGAAGTTGAAAGAAGTGTGTTAAACAACACCAGCAGTGTTTGAAGCTCTCAGAAAGAGAAAAGAGGGATCTCAAGACCAATGCACATGCCTTTCTCATGGTCTGCAAGACCTTTATTCAAAACTAATCAGCCACTTGTAGAATTGAAAATGGGGCAGGCTTTCATACAGATAGGAAGAATCAACCAACGGTCACTAAGTGAAATGAAACTAGAGCAGACTGTGAGCAGTAATCAGCCCTGATAATGAGGAAAAACCATGTGAGAAGTCCATATCCTGAAATAGTTGGCTTATTACTGCTTTTTGAACACCCTTGCTCTGCAAGGACAGATTACACAATAGGCATTAACCAGCAAGAATTCAGTTTCAGAATCTCAGCTGGTACAAGCTTGCACAGCCTACTGGGAAGCAATGAAATTGCACTACAGCTGAGGAGGATCCAGCCCTCGTGACCCCACTTCCAGGAGCTGCTGTTCCTTCAGGAACAGATCCAATAATCAGACTACTCTCTGTGAGGACAAGAGCAGGCACTTGGTAGTGAGTTGTTTAGATCCATTTCAAGCACTGGGGTTTATTTACGACAACCATGGTAGATGAACTCTTTAAAAACTAGTTCACTGTGGCAGAAAACTTGCACATCTGTTTTATTACTTCCTTCAGTCTTTCTGTGTTAGTGGAGGTTTTCTTTTTTCACTTGTACTACATAGATTATGTAATAAAGCCAAGCTTAAACCCCAAATATAAGAAATTAAGGTAACATAATTTTTGAGAAACATCTGTAATATATTTTGATAAAAAAATAAAGATATCATTTAAACATTACAGAAATATTAATTTAGAGTATTATTTTATTGTGAATAAATATCGTAAATTCATCAGTTGATTGTAATTTGCTCGGTGGAAACAAGTCTCAAACAGGCGGAATGATCCTAAAAACTTTAAATTATGCTTAACTAAATAGTTAAATATAGGCTTTTAATGAATGCGTGTGAAAAATGTATATTAGATATAGTTAGATATTGACAGCGTATTAACCGAATATTCACCAATTGCTTTTTTTACAATCTAATGACTAATGCTTTCTTCTGTCAAGAAGACATGGCTGTAATTCAGAAATACTGCCACGGGTCAACATTGAACTGAATTGGCATCAGTAAAACTGGTAAATAAGTAATATTTTACTTTAAAAAATTATACCACCTTAAACCCTGGTTAATACGTTCAATGGCTGTCTCATTAATACAGCAAAAATGCTTCAGGGATTTATGGTGGCAAGAACCGATGATTACATCTTTTTTAGATTTAAGGGTGGCAAGAAAGTGCCATCAGAGACCTAGGAAGAGCCACAGAGATTTAGTCTTGCTTGCTTCTTCCTGAATATAACGTTACTTCTTTCCTAGCACTTACATTTCATCTTTAAAATAAATTAATATTTTTAAAGGCCAAACTTGTGGTTTCATTTTTCACTTTGACAGCTCCTGAAATGCAGACAGATTTTGTATCATATAGAATATTTCCCTTGTTTTAGTTTAGCCTTCTTTTATTCTAGTGCCATACAGCAAACCACTGACTTTTCAAATGACCCTGTAAAAACACAAGATTAGAGAACAAGCTAGCCCAGCTGGACAGGAGCATCATCTTTTCATCTTGAGGAAGCTGCTTTTTGTTCTTATTTTCTTCCCTTTCAGCAGTTCCTTTTTAATCTTTCTAGCAAGAGGTTTAGCAACTTAAGATCCTCTTGCAAAATTCTGGTGAAATTTATAACGACGAAAATTCTTAGCACCAAATTTCAAAGGTAACATATGAAAACAAGCTGCTTGTCTCGCCTAAGTCCTTTCACTTTTTCCTATTTGATAGTTG
Source organism: Phaethon lepturus (assembly GCF_000687285.1). Taxonomy (NCBI): domain Eukaryota; kingdom Metazoa; phylum Chordata; class Aves; order Phaethontiformes; family Phaethontidae; genus Phaethon; species Phaethon lepturus. The sequence goes on along the minus strand of NW_010544289.1, from coordinate 44,069 downwards.
TTTCTGAAGGTTTTGCTATGCCAAAAGGAAACACCAAACACTGAGATTTAAGTAAAAATAAAATCAGCTTAAACTGGCACAATCTGTAAATACAGATTCCAGTAGATGAATCTATCATATACGTCAAAACAGGGTATCCATGAGCTGTAGGCTATCACCTCAAAGATAGCAGCCGTCCTTATGTGCATCAGCCCAGAGAAGCTTGAAAATATTGCCTAGATAATTGCTTTGATATTTTGAAGAGAATATTGTTTTATTTGCCACTGAAAAGGACATCTTGTTTTCATTTTGTGAAAGAGCATGCAGTTTTAAAAGCATTTTTGCCTTCCAACTGCTTGGACGACCCTTGTGTACCCAGGGGAAGCTTCCTAGGGGAATTGATGAAAGATAACACAACCCTGTTGAGGTATTGAACTTGTTTTTCTAGAGCAGTAGGTAAGGATTCGGCTTCTGGAAAGAAAAATCTGTTTATAAGAAACTTGTCTATATAGTGCATACAAAAGCGTAACAGAGGTCACAGTCAGGTTATCTAATACATACATTAAAGCATTAGAACAAATGTGCAGACCATGCAGAACATACAATTTATTGGTCTAGAAACTTGCTCTAAATAGTATAATTTTGATTTTAAATTAGCCAAATTATAATACGTGCTTTACTAAACAGTAATTAAAAATTAATTTTTATTAATGCTGTGAATATTAATCCATCCCAGGTTCATTTGTTTTATATAATTCTTATAAAGCAATGCGTTACTGCTCTTCTAAAATATTTCTGTGTAACATTTCCTCCAAGCGGGACTCAAAAAGGCCTGTGTATGTATCCAACAGGTCTCAGTGTGATTTATTTTTGAGAAACTAACACCATATGGGCTCTAACGGTGTAGACTATAATGGTATTGGGCACCGGCTTATTTTTCTGTGCTGTGTTGTAGACACTGAGGACATGAGGTGAATGTAAAACCAGATTGTAAGGTTGGAGTGATGGAGTATTAGTCAGTAAACCAGAAAACTTCTCAAAGTGATGATTGACTAAGGATGTGTTTTCCTACAGACATTTTACATTGTATAATGAAGCCATAATATGAGCATACATTATTCTGTGCCCTCATGAGAAATTTAAACAACCTGTAACAACACAAAGTATAGGCCACAACGTGCACAGCAGAGCTCAGTGTGTGATTTATTACCATCTTAAATAGAAGTAGAATTGAACTTGACACTGCAAACTTTGATTCACCTGCATCAAGACAACTGTATGCCACTAATTCCAACATTAAGTAACACTCAATATAAATTAGTAGTGGAACAATATTTTCTAACTGTTTCAATTTATTCTAAAGCAACAGGCATGTAATAACAAGATAGAAATTAATTAAAAAATTCCAAAAATATCAGGCCAGTGTCTGATGTATCAATTGCAAAGTCATTCAGTTGCATTATGTAGCTAAAAGGCTAGAATTTTATATTGCCAGATTAAACAGAAAGCACAAATCAATTGGTGTAAGATGCAGCACTGAAAAATTTATGTAGCAGCAGGAGAAAAATGAAGCACGAAGTATTTAGAATGTTTCCCCAGGTCACAGAGCAAATTTGTGTCAGCAGATAATTCTAGTATCCTCACTCCCAGGACAAAGCTATAATTGCAAATCTATGCATCTTGGAATAGCTTCTGATTTCTAACACAAAAAAGCTTTTTATTTAGCAAAGGGACATTCAGTCCTTTATCCTATATGGAGATTAAAATGAGGCATGGATATTGGCAGCCTTGGTTTATATTTGGGAATAGAGGGATGAGGAGGAAAAGAGCTTTTTAAGGTGGTGTCATATATTTACTTTAGTGAACACGCAGTTCAGTTATTAACTTGAGACTACAAACAAAAAGAAGGAGGAAATTTCTCTTTCAACAATGGGCATCTTTTCAACTGTTGTTGAATGTTGTACTTGGAAATACAGAATTACAACAGAGGTAACACAGGTAGGATTCATCAGGGAAGACTGGACTAATGCACAAGTGCCAAGGTTGAAAATCTCTTGATACATGTCTGTAACTTTGCAACTTGAACACAGGAAAGTAAATAAATCAAACAGGATTGCCTCTCTCATGGACATAACCTGCACATATCTGGGCAGACCTGTCCATTGCCATTGAAGTAGGGTAGACTTTTTTTTTAATTTCCTTTTTATTCCTCCTTCAGGAACACTTGTGTAATGAGGGGATATTTGTCTTAGACTAATAAGTCTTTTTGGAAAGTGATCTCATACTTCGGCACTGGCAAAAAGTGAACAGGAGGTTCCAGATATATCAACAATTTTTGAGACTGGAACTGATTGAAAAGTCTGTCTACCCTGACTTCTGTACAGGCCAGATGATGTTCCCCAGTTCATGCAAAGCTGAGGGCTTTGGATTGTATTTGGTTTTAAAGATCTTGGACTTTGAATCTGTCAACCATCATTACATAATGAGTAACAGGCTCTCTGTTTTCTTCTTGAGAAGAAAAAACCCCCACATTTGTATAAAAGTTGAATATTAACAGTTAAACAGATTCACAAAATACACTGATCTAGAACTGAAAATATCAAACTTAAGTTCCTTATGCTTTAAAAACAGTATTCCCTTTCATATTTGTGCATGTGAGTTTCAAAACACTGCCTCCTCATTCCATCAATCTCCCTTGCCTATTTTCTCACCTTCTACCTGAACTCAGTATATCTGTCACTGTCTCCTCTGATAACAAATTCCCCTGATTTACCTTCTCTTAATCTATTCACTTTTAGAAAGGGCACAATAAACAATAATGGCCATCTAAAGACCAAAACTGAGGATAATGAAAATTCAGTCACCAGCAGTGTAAACTACAGTCTATCACTGACCTAATGATGAAAGACTGTTTAAATATGATAAAACTCTTGTTAGGAGTAAAAGTTAAGATTAAATAAATATAAAGCCCACCTCATTTAGGTCATTTGGTCTATCATTTAGTTTAAGTTATGTGAGAAATAAACATTTCACGATTTATGCTGTCAGGAATTCCTTAATTTTACATATAATCATGCACTCCTCACTCTGCAAACACAAGTCTTAAGCCTGCACTCATCAGATTAGTCCATATTTACCATTAAATTTAAGGGGAAGAGGGACAGGTTCCGTTTCAGTGACATCTACATACAGGTGAAACATCTTGGTTGACAGTACAGTACAGACGAGGGCTTCCACAGCAGCACCTTTTTCACCACTATAAAATTAAGACTTTTTTTATATACCACCTCAGTTATAAACACTTTGTAGAAGAACCGGACAAACTACCACTAAGCTGCATTGGTTTACACAGCCTTCAAGGCAGAACCTGAGCTGATTATTGATCCTAGCTTGAATATTGTTCCTGTCTCTGCTGGCACTGTTGCTATTTTTGGAAAGAACTGCTTTTCTGCTCTAAGACTTACTGGTGAGTCTGATTCCCCAAAACACCCTGAGGCACATCTAACAACAATGGAGCCCAGCACAAAAAGCGATCCCAGAGTGTGCTATTATGTGGCAAAGGGCAGCAGAGGAAGAGGTGTTGGTTGGTGTCCTATAAGGACTAGGGCTGTTAATATAGCCCTCCATTGGACCTAATCAGCCCTGCCTGTCAGCACAGCTAATTAGTGACAGTTCTCCACTGTGTTGATGTAGCTACTCTGTTTCCAGTCCGAGCACTAACTTGCTCCTTGCTAGCTCAAAGCTGCATGATGCTGCAGGTGAACCTCCACTACTCTTATGTTCCTCCTAAGTTGGCTATTCAACTAAAATATAATTGTCAACTCACAGAAATTCAATTCTTCCCCCCCCCAAATATTTTGGCCTAGTGAGGCTTTACAAAAGGTGACTGACCAAGTTGGTTTTAAGTGGAAAAAAATGTACTCGAGAAAAATAAAAGCAGCACCACTAAGAGCTTCTCAAAACCCACATACAATCACAGGCTAGGAGTTCGTCTCCTGAGGCTACTGTATAATGCAATCTTATTTCAGGCTGTCCTGACTTACTAAACTTCCCAGCAGAAGTCAACTTCAAGTTACTACTTTAGATCATTTACTCAACATAATTCCCACTCTGCCACTGCTCCTGCTGTATACCTGTGACTCAATTAGGAAGTGCAACTTACCATTACAGGCATCTTAGTGGTTCTCCAAATTAGCTGCAGCTCTGCTTAGCAGTATCTAATATCAGGGACTGTCAGTCACTACCTTATTGCTTCATGGATTTAGAATTTCTTGTTGGTAAAATTCACCTGCTGCAATACACTTCAAACAACTAAAAATATGCTTGAACTAAGAAACAGGAAAAAGAAGTGGAAAAATAGCGAGTAAATTGGTATTTTACCACCCTACCAGCAGATACCAAGCTACCATGGTCAGATTATCCTCCATTCTCGACTACTATTTATTATTACTTTGCTACTTAAACAGGGGAAAAAACATAATGCCTTTAATATAAAGTATGGATGGAAAAACTGGCTGCTACAGGGATCAGCAGACTGACAGATATGAATGCCCATATATACACAGGGCATCCAGAACCTGTGAGAACTATAAGACTTCCAGGCAGAGAAAAGTGGTCAAAGCAAGAAGTACCTTTTCTCCCTTTCTGGTTTCTCCTCCTATTAGTTGGGAGAAGTTGGTAAGAAAAATCTTATCTTTTGTTTTCTAAGAGTTCTCTTTGAAGACCAAGACTTAGGACTAAGTGCAAAAAACCACAGGGCTCTCAGAAATGGGGGGAGAAATAAAATCACAAAGCAGACATTACAGAGGGATTCAAGCACTTGTGCAAATATACATTCAAAAGAGAATTCTCACTATTACCAAAAGCACAATACTATGCAATTTTCCATTGCAGTTTAGCTGCTATAATTCTGTGCTTACAAGCAGCCATTCTGCACATCATCGTTAACAACTCTCTAAAGACAAACAATAAGCTTTCCCTTGGTGCTACAAGGTACTGGCTTCCCTACATAGAAAATTCTGTAAGACTGGAAGGCAATTACACATAGAGTATTCTAGTGGAACACAAGCCAAATCTGAAGCTTGACATGCAGAAAAGAGTGTGTGTGTCAGTGAGATCACAGGAGGGACAAAGACTTAAAACTAATGCATTAACTTACTGAACTTTCTATCACTTACTTTTACATCCCTCTCTATTTAAATTATTTTCTATTGAATTGCTCAGCAGTGCCTCCTCATTATGGTCTGAATATGTAAAGACACAGCAGGTGGTTTAAAAATAGCTGCAAGTTCTCTGAAAAAAATATGTGGAATGTATTAGGTTGTTTAGGGAGAATTTTAATGACACCTACAGCAATTTACAGTTGACAAATTTTTATGTTTCTGTGGTGCAGAAATACCAAAAATGAATTCTCTTGTTTATCACTGGAAAAAGGACAGTAATGAAACATGCTAATTTGGAAAGAAAATTAAATTCCAGTCAAGGCTGTATTCAAACAGGTGCTGTCCAAATTACATTTGTTACACCTTGGAATAACATTCTCCAATATTAAAGGCAGAAAGGTATCACAGGTTAGTCCAAATAGATTTGAGTAAGCTCTGCACACAACCACTGCTTCAGAAACCTGGATGTATGCTTTAGAGAGCCTGCATTACGTTTCAGCAGGCTTTGCCCATTACACAGTAAAAGGAGTTTTCTCCATGGGATATCAAGGGATAGCCATGTATTCCCAAAACTAGATCCTCTACTTAAATTGGATCACTTCTAATATATCATGATATTATTATATCATAATTATTTCAAAATATATTATAATATCAATATTATTATATAATAGTAATAATGACCTCTTCCTAAAATACTTTTTATGGCATAAACAAAACAAAAAATCCCAAAAGAAAACCCCAAACCATCCTCTGAAAATAATTTATAGTCTCACAGTAGTATTAATGCTGTTTTGGAATATTTCTGTATGCACTTACGATGCTACCATTTGCTAGAAGTAAATTATAAATACTTTACTATTTTACTTCTAAGCTCTTTGATTAGGAACTCACAGGTTTAATTTCAAGGAATTGTGGTATTAAACCATCTTAGGAGAAGGTGATGTGTCACTCTGTTGAGACAAATTTATTACTTTGGATCTGCAGTCTCTCCTGTGGCCACCCATCATCATTTCTAATTATCACTTCAAATCATACAAAGTATATCCCCTGCTATGCACAGAAGGCAGGTGGGTGAGTGGAAATCTATTATAAAAACAGGCCTCCAGGGAATGAGAATTACACTATGCTATTTTTCTTGGTTTTCAAAAAGTGCTGTTAGTTACAGCCCCTCTTCTAGAATAACTTAAAAGCTTCAGAGGCATCCCTATGACATGACTAACCACCTACCAGCAAGAGGTGGTTGTTATAGCACAAAAAGAAGAAAGTATGTGTTTCAAAGTAATAAAAAAAGTAGAAGAGCACCAATTACTACAGGATGACATACATGACAAAATGCCTCCAGGACAACGCAGTTGTATATCTATAAAGTAATCCTGAAAAAAATGTTGAGAGTGTATCAGCTCACATAGCACCTTCTGAGTCTGAAAGGAGGATCTCAATATCTAAAGGACACACCAGAATTCCCTGTTTGGCACAAGACTGAACTTACTTGATCAAGCTCAGCTAGGAAATTAGGAAATACAAGATAACTCTAGTTAAGAAACAAGCAGAAGCTTCTTCTGTATCAGCATATATTACTGCCTATTATAACCCAATTTATTAACTCTCATTTAGTATCAAGAGCAGGCTCTTGTGCTTTCTCCTGTGTCACCCCTGGCCACGAGGCAATACTCAGTGTATCTGGGAAGGTGTTTCAGTATCCTCTTTCAACATCCTCTTCAGTCTCCCTTAAAATCTGGTCTTCCAGGATGCTAACAACTACTGCCCACCATGCTGAGAAAGTCCAGGGTTTCACCTGTATCTGTATTTCCCATTGGCTTTGCTTTTCCTATATGCTTATTGTAATTTATTAAAGGAAAGATTAAGGAGTTTTTATATTGTATTCATACAGTTAGGTGATGTGTTGGGGTCCTGGTCCAAGACTGAGATTCCTACGCAGTACTAGTAGTAACAGTAAAACAGTCCCAAATGTGGAAGAATGACCTATGGCAAGGTCCAGGTAAGACGTGGCAGTAAGAACTGCAATAAAAGCACCATTTAGATACACCTCTCAGCCATAATGGAGATTTAGATTGGACAACATAGTTTGCCTTTGCTTGTCATCAGTTAAAAGAGCGTATCTTCTGAAGGTGTCTTCTATTGCTCAGCTGGACATATTAGCCTGACTAACGAAGCTCTGCTGCTGTTTTTCAGCCCTTTAGGAGCATGATTTGAATACAGCACAGCTCGCTAGGATGGAACAGCTAAGGTCCCTGCAGTAATATGTCTGGAAAGGTTTCTTAGTTTAATAATGGTGAATAGTGCACAGGACTGAGCAGAATTAAATCTTACATTGCTCTTATTTATTAATTTTTATATAAAGCCTCATCACAGAAGTGTTGGAATATTTTTTTCCTGAAATGCTATAGTAGTGCAATACCAGAAGAACTGCATGGATCTTTTATATAATCAAAGCTATTCCCCTACATGTACCAAAAAGGGCAAGTGACCCAATTCTCAGTAAACACATAGGAGGACATATAAAGAATTGTCTCAGTTGTAGACATGGTAACAACAATATTACAGGTCAATAATATGCTATATCGTCAACAGACAGCTACAAACCCAGTCTTTTAGTCTACAAGTTTTATACTAAAGAGAAAAGGGAGGCAGATGGTAAGCAGAAAAAATGAACAAATATGTCATTTTACTTTTTATAGGTCAGGTTTGGAGACAGTATAAGAAAATAAGGCTATACTTTGAAAATTGTAGTCATAGTTCCTCCACTCTCTTTTATGGATAGAATTCAAATACCAAGACTTTCTGGGTGGGAATCAAAAAAAAAAAAAAAAAAGGCAAAAGAATAAAAACATACCATTTCAGAGAGAGTTTCCTCTGGACCCTAAGGGGGAAAATCACCAAACAAAATCCAGGGATCTAATCTGGAAAGCAAACTGAATCCATCAAAACAAATTTGGAGAGGGGATGCACATGATTCGGAGAAGCAGGTGCTCTTTGCACACTCTCTTTACCCAAGGCTCCCAAAGTCATCCAGATGTCAAGGTAGAGACAAAATCATCAATCTCTGAACTGTATCATATTAGAATACTAACTGTAGTAGCTAGACTAAGATTTGGGATGTGTGTTGAGTGGGTAGTTAAAGGCTTTTCATTTTTAAAAGTGAAAATTCAGCCTTGGTGAAATGGATTTAAAAAAAGCTTGAAAAAAGTAAAAGTTCTCCCCCTAAGCACTGTGCACTCTTGGTGGGGATCAATTTTGCTCTCCCTCCAGCAACTCGCACTGCCTTCTCAATGTGTAACAAACCCACATAGACCTCTTAGGGATTCCCTTTTTGTCCATAGTCACTGAGGCTTGGCTGGATATCTGCTCCCCGCTCTTTCTGGGTGTCTCCTGTTGTTTCCTGCTTGAGAGGCTCTCAGCTTGCTGTCTCTCTTATGCCTGCACTCCTGATACCTCTGTTCCCAGCTGAACACACGTTGTTACTCTCCCCAGAGAAAGTTAAAACCTCCTGTCACTGCTCTCCTCCCGTGGCTGCATTTCTCCACCCCACATTCCCTGGATCACAAGGTGCAGGAAAGACAATCAGACAGCATCCTTTTCAGCTGCCAGCCTACCGCATTAACAAATCATACTCTTCCCGCCCAAGAATAAGCAAATACAGCAGAAATACCTCCTGTCCCAAGGGGTTACTATGAAGAACCTTAAGAATGCTGGAACAAGGAACTAAGAACGAGAGAAAAGAGAAAAAAAGTCAGTGTCAGGGTGAAAAGCAAAGCATGTCAAAGCTGATCAGCATTTGTGAACCCACCAGTGATCTTTCTGAATTCTTTTCAGCTACAATTTAATGTGTTGATCACGTTTACTTTGAACATGTGATGGCAAGAAATAAGTATTCCATTCCTTTCAAGAAATATTTTTCCATTTTTACTGTAGGAAACTACCCAGGACCTCCAAAGTGTAAGACACAATCTTTGTTCTCATCACAACCAGTTTGTAGGTTTATTATTAAGCAGACTTTTAATCAGAAAACACTGATCTTTCAAGACCATCATTTTTAATTGGAATGCACCAGTTTCAATGAAACATCTAGTCAACAAAAATTTCTACACCAATATGGTCGCATTATCAACAGACTGAGGTTCAAGTCCTTATACGGAAGGCACAGAGAGAGTTTTCCAGGTGAGTATTTTAACCAGGTCACTGTTGGCTTTCAGTTTTTAACAGTCTCTACTTTATCCTTATGCTGATTCAGATAATCGTTGAAAACTAAACATGATAGGAAAGGTGTGCTCTCTCCTAGTCTAATTAAACTTTTCTTAAAATTTCTAATCTAAAATTTCTTCTTCTTTTCCTAATTAAATTTCTGTCTTTAAAGCTTCCAGTAAGGTTCCAAAGCTTAAAAACTGTAGTAGGAACCTCTGCATTCTGATGAGGTTCTTTAAATCTTGCACCCTATAACACATAAGAGTCCAACATAAATCACACATTAAGTCACTATACTGCCAGATGGAACCCATTTGTATAGTGCTTGGAAGACAAGGACCTTCATTTCATCTGAGCATTGCTTCTTATTAGTTACAGGTCATTCAGTCACAAGATGTTTCTAACACCTAACACAAACCAATTATGACAGCACATTCTGTGCAAGGATGAAAGTGTTACAGGCTCACTGTTGGGTGGCAAGCATTGCTAAAGGGGCTCCGATTAATATGCAATTCAGACTGGTTTGATTTGTGCATAGCAGAACACCCTGTGTTTCAGCACGCTGAAAGTAGGATGCAGAATCTCCTGAGCAGTTCTTATTTTTGAAAGCAACAGGATTATACAGCGTTCCTGAAAGGGAGAACACAGACGGACTCTATTCTGTTTGATGTGCTGTCTTATGTCTGTTTTTACTGCATTTAAAAATTCCATTTCATTATGTTCATAAAAGCTGAATCTATCACTCTGCTGAGTCTAACAGCTGTGTTGCATATAGATATTGATACCTACAGGCAAAACTCTTTTATGGGACATCTCATGGGATCTGATAGAGAAGCTCCAAATGTTTCAACTAAGCAGTAGTTGGGATGACAAATAAATATTTGAGACATACAGATGTGTATTCAGACTTTTCACTTTTGATTTCTAAATAAAGTCTATAAAATATGTAGCTATGCCTAGAATCAAATGCTTTGTACCACACACACTGAAACTTATTACCTGCCTTTTACAGCAAAACCATTATCTGTTTAAGCAGACAACTTAATCTACATCTGTATCAGTGATACAGAAGATTAGGTTTAATAATTATTACCCTTCCTAACCCATATCTAAAGCAACCACAACTGTTGATGCCTACTGCACAAGGAACTATTTGTGTAGGATTTCTAACCCAGCTGTCTAAAATTGCACAAAAAGCTTTCTCTTGTGAGTTTTCAAGCCCAATTTTCTAGTTACAGAATTTTTTTTTTTTTTTTTAAATGGTGGCCTAACTTGTGCAGGTGCAATTTTTGCTGCCACACAAATGGATAATACACTCAGAAGTATTGAGGTCTTCATTGTAGTTGACTTATTGCATTGCCTAAGTACAAAGTTGTACTGTAAAAGTATAGAATAATGAAGTCACTAATTTCTTTCCTTATTAATCACAACACTAAATATCTGTAAGGCATTTAAAAAGCGAAAATGAACACTTGCAGAGTCTAATTTAGAAAACTGTGTAAATATAGTTATGTTCAGTTTGACTTGCATATTTTTCTTTTAATAGTTATTTAAGTAAATTTTATGAATTCAAATTTGCTAGCTGAATTTGGCCTAGATGTTCAATATTTCCATGCTTCACCCTTTATCTTCCCCATCTATGAAACTGGTGTAATAATAATTACTTTTGCTCTCAGAGGCACTGAAAGGTATTCTTACCATGGGGAAAGCACCTGGGAAATCTTGAATGAGAGGGGTCACAAACATCAGAATAATTTGGAAGCAGACAGTCATGAATGTTGAAGAGTAGCTGTGATTTCAGCTTAGCTGCTCTTTTTGTCCTTTTCTATTAGTTTTAGTGGTTATTTCTTTGACAAGGAATTGCTGCAGCAAAGGACTAGAAATGAGTAATAAGAGTAATTTGCTGTTTTCATTGCAAGACAATACAAGTTATATTTTCAGTGTCTAATAGAGAGCATTGCAGGGAGAGCACATACACAGAGATCCAGCCATAAGCAAGTCCAAGGGAAGGTTAAAGGAAAATGCCAAGCCTGCAAGTAGCTCACTCATTCAAAAAGAGACAGGCAGCAAAGTTCAAAACCTTGTGAGAGTGAGGGCAAGGAAAAGCATGACTCCAGGCTATGCAATTGCAGAGCAAGGGCACTAAAGAGGTCATGGCTGGAGCAGAGGGGAGAATGACTGCACATACAAAGCTAACAAGGTTGGCTAAGTCTCCAGAGAGGGTATGAACAACAGAGACTATTTTGAATTAAGTGCTATTGCAGAGCACTGGAAGTTGATGAAATTGCCACTGTCCTGCCTCCCTCACAGTAATCAAAAAGTCAGATTACCTTTGTCAACCAGATCCAAATCTGGTTTCAACATGAATTTTTAACCTGTGTAAATTTAGGTTACATTTCAGCTGCCACATCCCCATCAGTTGTTACCACTGAAAGACAAACTTACTGGCTGGCATCCCTGGGAGACCCAGTGACACTCAGAGAGCACAAAACCCACCAGGACAGCATGGGATATGCACTCCTTTGAATACCAACGTGGTTAGAGCTGACAGCAATGGAAGCACCATATGGCTTTCAGGGGAATCACCTGGACTGGGAACGTAACTGAGACCCCATACCAGAAAGCATATCCGAATGCAGTATTTTGTAGCATTATCATCCTCAACCATCCAGAGTTTATACTGCTGTGGGGTCCCTGTTTAGAGTTTTCTTCTCTCCACACACACACACACACCATTAGTGGCCAAATACCTGCAAGTGTGTTATTTATCATATTTCAGCTCAAAAACAGTAGCCCAAACTTATTTCTGGTGTTACTCATTTTACTCTCCTGATCATTACCTTCTATCCCTGAGTTTTTAAAAACAGTAGCAAAACGAAGCTGTTCTTTTTGTCAAGCTCATGTCTAGGAACGAGCTACTTCACAAATCAAATGTTTTGGTATGGTTGTAACTAATGATGTGACAGTTCTTTTAATTTTGCATAAAATTTTGCCTATTGCAACCAAATACCTTTAAAATATACATGATACAATGTATAATTACTTGTGCCAATGACACAAGTATTGCTGGTGAAAAGAATATGCACAACTTTAGCTCAATTAAAGTATTTTCACATTGTCAATACATTAAAAATCAGTATCAATAAATAAGTAATAACTTATCTAGATGAAAGTCAGATGTTCTGATTCAGGCCCAGGCACCAGTTTAAAGCAAATTAGCAGTGTCTAATGTGACAAAACATGCTGCTTACAGCTAATGACTAACTCTGTCTTTCACTTCAAAAACCTCTGTAAGTAGGGTCAGCACAGCAAATGGTCATGCAAGAAAGGTGAGCAGCATCTTAGTACTAGCATTTGTGGTTCTAGGTCATGCAAATTGTTTCAAAGACATTAAAACTATTTCTAGACTACTGTACCAGAGAATAAAGACAGCCTTTGGAAAACTATGTTCAGCATAAGATCTATCTTTAACGTATTTTTCATACAGTGTGAAACATTTCAAATTTCATTCTGGCATTAGAAATTTTACACAACTGGATTAATTTAACAACAGATGAAAGGTGCAGTCCATGAAAGCATCCACATGGGCCAAACATACATTTCGTAAATATTTCACTGAGCAGCTTAAGTTGAGGTTATGTTGAAGTAACATTAGAAGTCAGACCCTCAAAAAATCAACTGGTTTTATACATTTACCAAATACCAGTAGGTAAAACAAGTATCAGTATGTAAAACAAGTACTACGATCATATTGTTGTACGAATAAAGTAGTTTTTTGCTGTTCACAGGCTAGATTTTTATTTCATCACACTACCATAAATCCAATTTAAATGGTGTTAAAAGACTAAAAGTCTAAAGTGTATGTGAAAACACGAATTATGTAAAGTATCCCCTAGATGGAGCAAGTTAGCAAGGGCCATGCATATGCAGGCATGGGCATTCAACCGTGCTGCCACACTCAGCTTCACAAACAATTACTTCAAAACCAAATTTTAATGAAGGACAATCATTTTGCAGTCCTTAAGCACATGACTGATCATATTCAGTGTTGGTCATCTAGAAAAATCCTCAGTACATTTCTGTTCTGAAAATGAGATACAGATTATTCTTCCTCAAGAGGTCTGCAATGTTTGCCTAAAACAAGCTCGATGCCAATATGTTTTTTTTTTTTTTCCTCTTAGCACTGTAAAGCCTAATACAGATACAAGAGAGTGTGATGTTAGCTTTCCCAAATGCTCTTTCACTACATCAAAGGTCCATGTCAAACAGAGGCCCAGGTATCACTTTCAGTTATAACATTTAAAAGTTCTGAGGACAGAATACAATTTTCAACATCTATAGTGCTTAGCTCTAGGGAAACAAACAAAAAAAAAATATCATGGCTGTAATGCAAGCAATTGGATTTATTTATCAATTATAAAAATAGGTTTAGGAGTCACCAGGGAATATCAATTCTTAATGCGCCATAAAGCTCTGGTAATAACTATGGATACCCATGATTTTGACCTTTCTATTAGTAAGAAATTACTTTTCCTTCTGTTTATATGGCCTGATAAAATTAATGATGCTTCACCCTTTAACTAAATTTCCCATGCTTAAAATGACTTCTCAAAATGATTTTGTCTCCTGTGTTTTGTTTGTTGTACAGACCAAAGTTAACAAGAAATCAAATGGCCCAGTTAAAATCAGGCCATGCAGAAATCTTTTGGAAGGTAAGAAGTATCTGGGACAGATCAAGAATTCTCTCTTTTAATGCAGTTAAATGAAATCCCTTCATAAGCATACCCATCTAACGTTGTCTAAGAAGGAGAAGGTTTATATGAAAAGCCTCATGAGAATTTATAAGCTTGTAGCATTTCTTCTCAACTTGCCTGTTGTTTTTCAAAAAAATACTATAAATACAGCATACAGTCTCAGATGGCAAAAGGAAGGGATTAAAAATAATAGCTGAGTATTTTAATGAAATGAGTACTGTTTTCCAACATTTCAATTCAGGGAATAAGCATTTCTGACACCCTAATTAACAGAATGAAATAAGAAAAGCAGCCATTCCCATAGAGCGGAATATTTATTTCTGAAATGAAAGATATACAATAACCTGTAAAGAAGTACAGTAGCAAATATGAATCCGCAGAACATTGGATATGAGAAAACCATTATATATAAGGATTCTCCTACACATGCCCTGGCTGTGAATGCTAAGAGCTACGGACTAACACCTAAAATCTGCTTCTGTTTTCCTCTGCCCAAGACTCATTAACCTCAGCAACCATGTGCATGGACATCCTACCACCTGCACTCATGCAGTATCACACTGCCTGAACTTGAGGCTCTGAGTCAGCAAATGGACCAACTGATTACAAGTCTTAAATTTAAATTTAAACTGGAACTGTAAATTAAACTTTAACTGTAAATTTAACACAAATAATCTCCACTGAATGCCAACATCATTATTCCTCTGGAAAGCTGTACCCTAAGACTCGTCTTCACTAGAGAGAGAAAAATGTTGCTTTGACTTGTTTCAATTATTTACTACAAATGGGGCAAAATTTTACTCATGACAAGCATTTTGCGTTTTTCACCTAGGTCAGGAGTGTAAGAACAGGCTCTGCCACCATCTTTAACTAGGCATGCTCAAAACTTGAACTTAAAACTCTTTTCTTCTTGCTACTTTATTCTCTTACCTTACCTACATGGGGATAACAACACACCAGCCTTTCCTTCACTAATGTCCTGGAAAACTACATGTATTCTTTATAGAAAGAGTTCTTTGTTCAGTGTAAGAATTATTTAGACTACATAGTCCATTATTTACACGTTTCACTGCTTTGTTTCAGTCTTGTTTCTTAAATCTGGAATATGACTAAAATTTGTAGTACCTATACATGTATTCTATACTGTATTAACACTAATCATATGCCATGCATTTGTTTGCATAACTACCATCACCTTGAGTCAGGGCTTGTACAGCCCTATGCAGCCAGATAAATACATCTTGGATTTGGGATTTCACTATAATTGGCTTAAGGTTTAGTTGTCTTGAATAAATTTTCTTGTTTTACCTTAAACTACTCTGATGTATTTTACATATTGACTTAATCCTACCGATTTAGTAAATTTGAAGGAATACTCTTATGTAACTACTGCATGAGCACACCTGATTTCCAGTATTAGCAATGATCAAAACATTCCTTTTGCAAATAACGGGAATAAATAAGAACTTGAGCAGCAAGTATGAATAACAGAATATATACAGCATAAACATAATACAAATGTATAATCATATAAAATATGATCTAAAATATGCACATATAGCCAAATAATAGGGATCACTATAATTGTGTATACTGTGTTTTAAATTAAGATCACACAACCATGATGGCTCAAAGTCTAGGAGCCCAAGTCTAGAAGAAAATAAACTAATTTTGACAGCCAAATTACATCTCAAGCTAAGATTTGCAGTTCAAGACCTCAGTGCAAAACAAGACTTTCCCTGTGCAGAATAGTCCTTTTGTGTATGTTCCATTGAAAATTGCATTACTATCTTCCATATAAGAACAACTCTTCATCCACTCAAATAGCTCTTCACAATAACTGAGGATACAGAATTGCTCATTAATATATAATAAGGGACTCACAGATTGCTCCTCCAGAGGTGGGATGACTAAAAGAGGACACAGGCTGAGAGTACCCTTATTTGTGTGTTTACAGCTATAACATAATATAGTCACAGCCTCCATATATGTGGTTTACAAACAATTGCATACAAATAAATAGTAACCAACAAGAAGGTTCTGATCTGCCAGGGCCTGGATCTGTTTGATTTAAAACTATGTGCTGTTCAACAAATTTCCATTTTGTTGATGAAGCAAAGATTCAAAAGACTTCAGCTGGTAGTAAAACAAACACATTTTGATCATGAAAGTTGTCTTTAAGCCTGTGATCTGTTAGAAATGTTCAGTATGTGTTTTCTAGGTAGACTTTAAAAAAATCTTTTCTATTATTTCCTTATCTGCTAACGTGTGTAAAAGGGACAGGTCAAGCGAACTACAGGCTACAGAGTGGGGCATCTTCAGATGAAACACTTATTTGAACTTGCAAGAACCTATTATTCTGCATATCAATAGCTGCTTAGCTGAAAATGGGTTGTCCTGTGATCAAAGGGGATGTAATAAAATGTATTGCTGTCTTCGTTCTTCTATTAGCTCATTTGATATCCTTCATATTTGTAATGTACATCTTTTAAGGAACATTTTAATGTAAATTGTATTTTAAAAATATTACTCTACTGATAGCTAGAATGTTGACATGACCACTCTATTGCCATTTCCTTTTCATGAGATAGCTAAGATTAAGCCAATGCAATTGAATCTGACATTCTCGTTGTCTAAAATGAGGTTCTTGCATCTTTCTTTCAGCTACTATGTGGAAAACAGTCTAATTTCAAATGCACTGAGCAGTCCCATCTGTTGACAAAGTCAATACTTTTGAATCTCTGACACTGTTTATTTAAATGACTAAATACGGAGGAAAACATCTAATTTTACCCATCTGAATTGGAAATTTTGCCTCCAGTCTCTAATGTTTAGCATCCTATTGCAACATGATCTCACTCAGTTGAGTACATACTCACTATAACCATCAAGTTTCACTTTGATTGGGTTAACTTCGTCTTTGTTAGGCTGGCAAAAATGACCACTAAGCAAGGGCTTTACACTGGCCAGAGATTTTGTGTAGCTTCTGGAGGAATGTGTCTTTGGCTTACTTTCAGGCATGGACATGTCCACTGTGGTGATCAAACTACCAGCCCACCCTTATGACAGCAATAACCAAAGGAATATTCAATGCCATTAAGCACATTTTAACACAAAAAATGAAGAATTTACATTTTTTTTTCAATAAAAAAATCAGAGACTTCCCACCAGGGATATCTTCTCTTGAAGCTTAAACTGTGAATGTCAATGCAAATCTTTGCAGAGTGCCTTGGAACTAGAACCTCTTTGAGGATAAAGAAATTACCCTCAACATTCAGCAATATACTCTCCACCAATGTATATGGTCAGCACGCAGCAAAGCACTTGCTAAAAGGTTTCTGTTTCCACTGAATCCCTCATTATGTCCCATAAATAATAATTCAAGCTTCTAAAAATGTATCTGCTGGTTCTGTTTATGTGACTCAGGCAAATACTGATTCCAGGCATGAGCCTTATAAGGTTTTTCTTTTCCAGTAATATCTCCATCACTTTTTTTACCGTACTGGGAGCTGGTTTGCTGGTATCAAAAGGAGGTACAGAAAGAATTCCTTAATACAAGCCTCACAAATATCTAAGCATAATTTTTTAATATAAGTTTCAGAAAACCTTGAACCATGATTAAGCTCAAAGTCTGGGACTGAAACTAAAGTATTTGTTAGTGTCCATTTAGAGTAAGCAGATGTGAACAAGTCTATGAACCAATCTGGAAACATGATTTTTGAGCTAACCGCCTGGAGCAATTTCTGAAGCAATTTTCTACAGCAGAGAAGAAGCCTGGATGACTCACAAAACTAAAACAATGTGGATAAAATAACATTTTAAACCCTTTCTTGTTTCTATTCTTCTGTCACGCTTATATGTGTTGATTTGCATTTTTTTCTGAAGTACTCAATTTTTATCTTTTAAAAGACTTCAAAAGTCTGATGCTATCTAGAGAGATAGAGGGAAGTTTGGGCTAACTTTAAATAGCACCTTATTATATGAACATCTGGATATTCAGAAATGAACGGTTCTTCACAAAAGTCATCAGGGTTCTTCAGAAATAGCATGAATGCTTTTCACCTGTTTACTTTTCCATGACATCCACTGATAATCCCCACACATCTGAGGAACACTCCTACCTACTGATTGATTTGTACTGTATGTTCCTTAAAGAACTTATTTTAATAGGTCTTTGAAAATACATATTCCTTTCTGATTACTTGTTCTATGTTTTTTAAACCTTAAACGCAAAGTTACGTACAAAGATTCAAAACTAAGTATTTTTAATTCCACACTGTAAAAATTGTCCATTTACTTCAAAATACATCTTTAAGCAACACCTCTAAATGTAGGAGATGAAAGATTTTGAACCCTGAAAATTACTTTTTCTGACTGGTACATTGTTCATGAATGGCTTTATTTTGTTGAAGCACACACATGGAAGTTATTGGTTCTTTTTCTGTTCTACTTCAAAGTATATCTGTGAACATTCATTTAGAAGGTTATTTCATCATTTAATCTTTGATAAAAAGTGTTCCTGGATATTTTTCTTTATCCAGTTTCATTCTGTTACTCATAGATACAATACACACAACTGAACAAACAAAAATTCTAGCCCAGCAGATTATTTTTTGTGCTTCATTGTCTTCTACAAGTTTCCCTAGCCCCATTTCTCTTCTCTGACTGTTTCCCCATAGTTTTACTGTGATGTATTCCACAGTGGTAAATTGACCTATGTTGTATTATTGCAGTAATACATTTCTAACTCCTCTTGGTTCCTTTATATTTTTTCTTTAACCTCACTGATGTTGAAAACTTTAAAAAATATATTATTTTCTTAAATATATGTTGTTCATTGAAAAAGAGAAATTCTTCAGAACGTGAGAGCCACTGAAAAGACATTGTTTATCAGACTAGAACTTTAGAAGAAAAAGGAAAATAAATAGAAGCAGATGAGAAAATAGCTTTAAGATAAGTAGTCCAAAGCCAATCTTTTTTATACTGCCATCATACATCCAGTTATTATTTCAAGACATAAATTTCTAATGTCCTGGTTACCACAATATTTTGTTGCCAAACACACAAGGATCAGCAGAGGAATAAATCGGTGTGCCACCAGCACAGGAGTCTCTGATCCTCCCAAGGAGACAATTATACATATGAAAGATTGTTTCCAGAGATGGATTAGCCAGAAAAAGGTAGATGTGTAGACACGCCAGTTGAGGTTTACCCTACTGCAGGAAAGGACTGAACAATGAGATAAGTCTTACTTGTGCTTTTCTTGGTCAGTCTCTACCAATATCAGCATTCAACTTACTGTAGAATTTTGGAAAAGCAGAAATGGATGGTTCTGCATTAGCGATGTCCCATCCTAGCAACCTGAGAAGAGTATCCAACAACAACAACAACAACAAAGACGGAATAGGAAAAGCAACTAAATGTGCTCTTCTTAATTCATGTTACTTAAGAACCAGATGGATGCAGACAGTAGCAGGAGAGGTGTTCATGAATCTTTTACAAGTAGACAAAAAACAAAGCCATGAATTATGTGACTGGTTGAGGCTCTTTGGAGAAGAAGCATTATCTTATCTGGTAAGGATGTTACTCTCTTCTGATATGACAGAGATTACTATTAGTTAACATAATCCATATACCACAGAAACAAAATTTCTGCACTCTTCAGAGTTTCAGAAGTACACTGAGCTAAAAGCCAAAAGGAAGAAGAAATTCCTAGAATTATTTTCAACTGAATTCATGTGACTGCAATTTTGAATACACATAATTATACCTCTACAGATGTTTTCATGATGGTAAAAAAACCACATGGCAGTATTCCAGAGAAAGGAAATGATCATGCAAAACAGAGTTTTTCCTGGGTCTTTTTTTCCCCAACTTGTCGCATGCTGCTTAGTCACTTACCCTTCACATCTGTGAAGAGAGGCCTCATATCATCTAACATTTTTAAGGACAGTCTGGCCTGCCATGTATCAGTGGAGAGAAACAGGCATTTGTAACAATCTATGCAACACACCTAAGATCCAAACCGCCCTTTCCTCGTTGCGTATACACTGAGTTGTTCAAGTTCTTGAACAACTTGTATTTGCTACTCATTTTCACCTCCACTCATTACTTTCTCCTAGAATTCTTACAAGAGCAACTATTCATTTCTTAGCCTATACCTTCCATTTGCAACAGATTCCTTTTTGCCTACAAGTCTTAAATCAGCGATCATATCTTTGAGTCGTTACCGTTATGCCCACATATGAATAGAAATATATTTATATGCAAAATGCTGTAACACACTTCTCCAGTTTTTCTCCAGTATTTATAACTGAGCGAAAAATATGTTTAAAATGATATAAAATATTCTAGTATGTTTTCCACAGTGCACTGTATGATTTGTTTTAAAGATACTGCCTATTATTTTCTGAGATGGACTGCACAGAAAATTAGAAAGTGTTTAGAAAGTTACCTTTCTCACTGCTGTTTACTGAAACTTAGAATATTCTGTTTGATCCATTACACTTACCAGTAATAGTCTGAATTATACTATATAATTTGTCTTCCCTGGATAGGATTGGAAAAGACAGGCTTTGCTCCAACTAAAGCACAAGGCATCTTTTGCTTATCCATTTCTTCAAAATGTCATTTAAATTCTTAATTTATATTCCAGAAATCTGTGTCAGTTTTCTGTCTTCCATCTTCATGAAACAAAAATTACATACTTGCTTCTATCATTTCAGGAATGAAGAAAGAAAAACATATCTTGCTTATCTATTGGAAACTAATATCCTCAGTTTAATTTAAATCCCATCTCTTCAAGTAGGAGTAACTTGCAAAGTCACTAAGATCAAATCATCAAACTCTTTTGCCTCCCAAAAATAACACTGACATGTCAGATCATGTAATCAAATCCTCTTTGCCTCATACAGAGGCTGATAAACTAAATATGATACATGAACTACAGGGAAAAAAATAACAAGCTGATACAGTGATGCTAGTGGTGAGTGCCTAACAAGACAGGAGTTTCTATTAAAACTTTTTGAACCCAGGTATTTGTTATTCTGCTCCTTCCACCTGGAAGGAGACAAGACCTGCTTTACAGCTGAAAATAAATGCTGTTCACTTACACAGCCTTAAATCTTTTGGGTTTTAAAGATTACTTCCTCCCTCAAATCAAATTGTGAGCCTCTTTTTTTGTAGCTGCTTTAGTAAAAGCTTGATTTAATGCATCTACCCCTTTCCATGTGATGTGATTGGCCTCTCATGCTAAGATATGACAGCTACAACACAATCATATGAAATTCTGTGTCCCATCTTCCAATTAAAGGTAAGCCAGTTATAAAATTTTCTTTTTATCATCTTTCAAAGATGATAGACATCTTTCAAAGATGTCTCAACGCAAAAAAAAGAAAAATGTATATATACATATATGTACATACATAGATTTACATATATATAAATCTGTATGTACTTAAGCAGTTCACAATTGCTAGTTCTAGGATCCCTGTTAGCCAATAAATTTTGAGTCGTCCCTATTTCCAGCATACCCAAAGAACTGAATTCTAAAGAATTCTGGTTACCTGAAGACAGTTCTTAGGACAAACTTAATACCCCCTAACAAACGAGGCAAGATGGAAAATCCACTGCAGGCTTGAGGCTGTCACTAGTGGAATTTTGTACGGCATAGGAAACAAATTCCTTTTCTTATTCTCTGGGGAAGAAGGGACATATTGTCGGTTATGACATAGTGCTGAGGGCATTTTTTACAAGGTGGAAAGTGCCTTCATCTGTGTCATTCTCTACTCGGGAGGAAATCAATGCACTTTACAGAGCCAGAGCCGTGTACAGTGAATTCAGAGTGGTAGTACAATCTGAGATACATTACAACCGCTACCCAGGAAGGTAAAAGTGTTTTGCCAGCCTTATCTGCTGTTCTGATGTTGGATGAAATGGAGTGTAACTCTTGAAGCTTTGTTCAGTATTTTTGTTTGCTTGTTTGTTTTGGGGGTGAGGTGGTGGTGAAAATTTTGGTGCAGTGTTGTTAAATGCAATCTCTATATTGGGTTTCTAAATATGCTTCCAGGTGTTACACATGCTTGAAAGAAGAAACAATTTATATCAATAAAGTTATGTATATAAGTGACAATAAGTTGTGGACCTAGGGGAGGGGGTTACCCAAAGCAGCTGAGCTAAGGAATTCCTCACCACTGCTGAAAAAAAAAAAAAGGCTTTACTCCCTGTCCTTCTGCTCAGCCACATGGTTCCATCCCAGTGACAGTTTTGGGATGCCCGAAAGATGGAAGTAGGAAAACATTCCTCTTCAAGCATAAGAATGCACAGACAAGGGGCTGGGGGCAAGTCCCACCACCATTTTGTAACAGGGACCTGACAGATCAGCACACCCTGCCTCACCACTAGCTCTTGATGCAAGCACAGCCAAAACCAAACGAACTTGTAACAGTTTCTAAAACATTCTGATTGGACTTAGACCTTTTCAGTTCTCTTAGAAAAAACAGGCTTGGACAGATGATCTATTTTGAAGTGCTGGAATTTTCTAACAGAACCACACTGCTTGCTTCTCTGAACCTTTTACAACCATCTCTTCAGCCACATTGCTAAAAGCAATGCTTTTCCCTATCGTTATCTGAAAGCACTACTTTTAAAAGTGGAGCGACAGTGTACAGAACCTGGAGAGTACTTTTGCTTTAAGGCAGGAGCATGATGCCTTAATGTTATAATTAGGCTATGGTGAGAAGTTGAGTCCAGCAAAAAGCCCTGCTATTTCCAATTCCCCTGTTCGGCCGCACAGTTGCCTTGGACCTGCTGCAAAGCCTGCCACAAGAATCAATGGAGACAACTTTCCAGTTACCTCAAGAAAGCCTAAATCGGACCTTTACCGTCAGCACAGATTTTATTGTCTTTCTCTTGTATTCTCAAACATTTAATCACACTGGTGAAAATCTCTGGACTTCCAGATATTAGAGGTACACCTTTGACAAATTCCCCTGAAAAACTCCCATTTCAGCACTCATCATCTATCACTCGTGGTTCATTTAACAGGTAGAAATCCTGTAGTGAAACTGTGTTCTCCCTTCAGTTTGTCTCTTCTGTAAGTTTTGTATTTTATCAAGGATACATTAACGAAAGTAGACAGAGGCAATTCAGAAATTTCTACGACAACAGAAATTAGGGTAATGAAAGGTAATGCAGCCAACAGGATTTCTGTCACTTCTCATGGATGAGAGAGCATTGCATGAAAACATGTCTCAGGGCAACATTTTTCCTTAAGTCACTCTTTCTGCCAAAAATTTTCATGCCTGCAGGAAAGTGCCAATGCTAAGGTAAATGTCAAAGTAGCAACAGCTTCAATCTTGCAATTTTTCTGATAAACCCACATATTCTTTTTATCAGTATGCAGACTTTTTTCCTCTGTAATGTGCAACTTCCACTGAATTGTTACCTGGATAGCTACTTAGTCATTCCTGCACCTTCTGGTGCTTCACTGTCTGGTGACGGCTGAATCAGGTGTCAAAAAAGCATTATGCCAAGCCAGAAATAATTCAGAAGTGAGATACTAGGCCAAACATCTATATTTGATCCCTTGTAGCCTGGGTCCCTGTTTCAGCACAGAAAGCCACCATCTGTGATGGCCACGGCATGACTACCTCCCCTGTGATATATAGATTAAGATATTAATAGGAGAAACTCCTATTATAGGAGGTCTGAAAGCTAAAAATGAAAGTATATTGGAAGAAAATCTAATTAGGATCTTTTAGTTCATTAGAGGACTGTAGAATGAGTGTGAATGAACTTACAGGGCTAGAGAGATTTGTACTCCCCATACGAATATGGCTCCATAACTTTTCTTCAACATTTTTAAAGGAAATTCAGCTGTAAAAAAATTGTGATAAACCTAAATTGAACTGAAGCATCGTATCTAATTTTTACTGTCTAGTTACTGCTAATGTCAAATATTCATTTCTCCCAACAAGCAGGTAACTATAGCAACAAATACATGACGGTTGTATGCAAAGGTGCTGAGGAACAAAAAAAAAAAAAAGGTGAAAATCTATGTTTACCTCAGTTTTTTACATTATTTAACCTCCTTTAGAATTACCAGTGCAGCTGTCAACTATTTAAAAGATCTGCGAATGATTAATTTAGTAAACTATTATGGAGACACTGAACAACGTCCGTACACACACAATGGGAAGAATCCCATCCCTCTCTGAAAATTGCAACAAAAAATAATTTTCAATTAAAATACTTTCTGACAAGAAAAAAATTAATTTAAATTTTAGCTCTAGGACGAAAGGAGAACGAGCAACGTCATGTTTCATTTTCTTCAGCCTGTCACTTCAATTCTCTTTTGAGGAGGACTTATTTTCAGATGATATAATTACAATCCTGAAATGGCAGTTTTAAATATACATGACAGATGTTTATTAAATTGAAATACATTTGGAATAAAATTTACTTCCCTTCCTCTTCACTGCAGAAGCAAAGGCCAGATTCTAGGGCCTCACTTCTGTTGCAGTCCCTTAAAGCTGAAATATTTTCATGATTGTCAGTGGAATTATCCCCCATTTCAAAGACTGTAACTCTTCTCTCCTATAAGCACCACCATGCAATTCATCTGTAGCATATATGTTGCCTGGCCCATCTAAGTGTACTTTCAAACTTTACGAGAGACCACATCCTAGTATAAATACTATAAATAAAAATTAAGGTGACAAGGATATTTAATTCTTATGTTGAAAATAACATCTTATCTAGGACAGGTTGTGGTCCAGTATTCTAAAAATTATTAACTGAGCAGTGTCAGACAACATAGTCTAAAGACATCATACGTTTTATGTCAAAAATCAACATTCATAAATAGTGCTTCATAGTACCATCAACCTACAAGGCAGAATTCATATTCTAGATGGAGGTATCTATTTGGAGATGGTAGTATAATATGGCACAAACTTAAAGTCTTTACAAATAATTTTTCTGAGCAAGCAATATCTTCCCATAGGAGTGATTTATACATGTTCTTGAAGGAGTCAGCTTATACTTGTTCTGCAAGGAAAAGGATGCTTTATGGATTTCTTCTCAAGGAAACTGAGTTTGCCTTAAAAAAAATAAAAATTATCCATGACACAAGACAGATCAAAGTAAAGACGTCACAGGCAAACTGTAAAAAGTAATCAGCAAAACTGAATTATATGCATAAATGGCAGCGTTTTGAGCACTGACAGAGAATTCAGTGATCCTCCAGCAAGGAAAAGTCAACCATTTAGGGAACTTACATAGCCGTATCAAAAAAGTATATAACATATATAAAGAAAAGGCTAGCTCTTTTGTGGCACATGGAACTTCTTTAATTCTACAGTAATCAATCACATGCTTGAATGACTTTATTTATGCTTTAGATTTTGAGCTTCTGAAATATTTATATATACAACATAGTATGGAGGTAATATCCAACATTTACAACTAAAAACAGATTCAAAGGCTATCACTGGTCTCTCTGGGATGTTCCAGCTATATTTTAATTAAGATTTCAATTTTCGCACTTAGCTTAATGTATAAAAATGAAAAACAAATAGGCAAAAAGTTACATGAATGTAATACAAGTGAAACACTAGTGGATTCTCCAGTCCAAAAGAGAAGCACAAGAGAATTTAATTAACATGACTCTTTACATTTATATGTGCTTAATTCAGCAATTTATCCATCTCCAGGTCTCTTCAAAGGGATGTTTCTTCAGGATATTTCTGTGTATTTACCTGTGTTTATCTGTTCCAAGAACTAAAACTCAACCAAATATACCAACATTAGTCACATTCTGCCTTCTCAGATTACTTTTTAATTGATTTACTGAGTGTATAAACAGAAAACTAAACCCTAATGTTATTCATGTATTATAAGAGGGTTGGTTTGGGTTTTTTTTAACCTTGAATAGAGTTTTATATAACTCAATACTACAGACTGAGGACTATGGGATGTTGACACAACTAAGTAGAAAAATGCTACCTAATGCTTCACAGAAGCCAAAAGAATACAATTACACTGACAGTAAAAGCCAAAACACTCCCTACCGCTTCGCCCCATTTTAATCCATGTTCTTGTAATTAGATATTCCAGCACAAAGGACAGGTACAATCAGGCAAAATTTGGAGAGGAAGAATTTTCTCATTGATGGTATTAAGATAAAATCTCCTACAAACCAGCATATTTTAAATAATTTTCCTACACACTCTAAAAATAGAAAGTTATAAGAAAACAAGGAAGATACAAGAAAGTAAAAATAAAATGAGAAAGATGAACCTTTTATCTAACTGACATTTGGAGAATCAGAAGTAATGTTCCATTGATGCCAGAGGAATTATCCCACAACAACGGCACTGGGAAGTCTGAATTATGCTAGCAGAACATTAAAAATAACCATATATGTATTTGAAAATACATTTTTAATGTTAAAAAAAGAGTTAAGGAATATGGACCCAAACCACAGTTTTATAGCTAAATTTGTTTTGGTATTAAACATCGATCTAAGGGTTTAATCTTCTTTGTTTTCTCTTGGGAAGATAACCAGCATGTAATCCGAAATTCTGGCACTGGGTAACTCTTTCCCTTGCCAAGGTGTTAACACAGCATACAGATGCATATGTTTGGTGAATTTCCAATAATATTAGGGTTAAGCATTCATTACAGTCACAAGTATTTAGGTATATATTTGATACTGTTCTTGAGTAGAGGTAGAGTTAACTGCTCCATTTCCAAAGCTTTACTGTAGCTTGAGAAGAGAATGAATAGCGATTGATTTTCATATTAAAGCACACAAAACTTTCTCTCCTGAAGCATCTCTGGGGTAACTCTTGCAGAGTCCCAGTCACTCTGAGCTGCAACTCTGATATAGCTAAGCAATTATTCCTATAGTGACTATAAAGTAATTCCATTTACTTTTTGGTACTAGCTCTACTCGAGTCATGCTAGTTGTAAACTGACTAATTCCAGATGTTTTCCCTTTTGCTCTCTTAAGCACTGAGCATTCTGAAAGTATTGATACTTGATGCAAAAATCAAACTTTTAAGATTGAAAATTCAAAAAGTTTTTTTCAAGCATTAAACGTGATATATCCTTAGTACTTCTATAACAAGGAGTTCATCTTATCCAGACAGCAAAACCTGCTTGGAAACTAGTGATATTTGCAAGAAAAAGGGTGTCTATTGGAATTAATTAATAGAGACTTACTTCTGCCTTTTGTAGCCATATTCCTTGCCATAAGAAAGGATTGAAAAACATGGGCAGTGAGAATCTTCCAGATTTTTCTCACCTTTTGGCCCTCCCAGTCTTCTCTCTCCTGAACTGAAACCATTGCCGCAGACATCTGCAAAATGCATGGTATGTCTCTAATCTGGAATTTCTAAGTTTTACTGTCTTCCACTGTAGCTGATTTAGTGACCATCAGGCCCTTCGTACTAGCAGAATACGTGCCAGCGTTTCGTAATTTCCCAGCTCTCTCCGCAAAATCTGCCATTGTACTTTTTTTTTATTTTAAGTACACTAGTTCTTTTGCCCTCTTAGGTAGTCATTTGTCACAGTGGGATTTTAACATCTAAACATCCACAGAGCTAATGTGCCTTTCAATTTTTTAAATAAAGAAACTCTAGCCAAAAAAGATAACATTTCAGTTATCAGCCTCTCTTCAAAATATATGGGCAGCTGATACCATGTTTTGTGTCGCTCTTAGTGTCTTGAAGATATCTTTTAAATCTCTCTGCAATACATCAGTGTCAGAGAAACTTCTGATGTTTAAATGAGTGACATGTCTAGAGGATCAGCAAGCTATCTGCCACAGGAGCTAGTGATACCAAAACTCCTAAACCAAAACATGAGAAGGAGAATATAAATATTTCAAAAGTTTGAAAAATCGTATTAATATCTTCTTGTGGAAAACATGAGACTTTTCCAGAAAGTAAGCTATTATAGGAATATATATTTTTAAATGATGCTTAGAGTCATCAGTAGTCGAGAATCACCTGTTTTTCATACTATGGTGGATAACATACTAGAGGAATGAAGAGCCAGTAGCCTACCTAAGAAATAAATAAATCCAAGATCCTCATGAAGTGCTGGGAATGCTCTTGCTTCCCTCCGTATCAGAGGGAAACGCAGAGAAAGCAAGTAGAAAAAGATCCCTTTGAGAGATGGTTTGGGATTTCACGTTGTTCATCTACACAGAGGATGGAAACATGTCCTTGCAGAAGCTCTGAATATTATATGGTTATTATTTATCCAGCCTGCAGTTTAAAAAGCTTAAGAAGTATATATAGCAATTATCCCAGTTTATATTAGATGAAATTGTAAAGGAGCACCCACACATGGGTGTAAGCCAGCAGATCTGACAGGATGATAATCTGGAGTCTGTAAGAGCTAGGGGTTCCTACGTACAACGTTGTCGTCAACAAAGCAGAGTTTAGGACTGCAAAGCAAAGCCTGCTGTGGCCTCAACCATCCACAGAGGAGCCAGTGCAAGAATTTGAAGGAAGTTCCACTGGTCACTAGGGTTTTGCAGCTAGTCATGCTTAGTTCAGAGTGGAAAAGGTAAATGCAAGACATAGAGTATAAGCAGTAGTTTATTGCGTGAGCCTCTCACAAAGAAAGGAAAAAAGGAAATTGTGTTTGTTCACCCAATGGTTTTATTTTTTCCAGAGGTACGATTCTTCTATGTTGTGCTTAATGTTTTGAAGAAAAGACATTCAGTGATTTATCTGCCTTATGATCTTGATATTATATTCACTGCCCAGAAAGAGTCAGCAACACGGTGCTGAAACGGCTGCCTGTGAGGTTCCTGGTGTGATATGTTCATTTGTATAGAAAAGAAAATCTGGTCCCTATTATTGTCAGATACTTTTCTTTTTTTTTTAAAACAAAATCTGACTACCAAATTACATGTTGACTTAAATAAAAGTAGAAACAGATAATAACAATGCAATGAAAGATTGTTCTGAAATTCTGCCACTACAGCTTTATGCAGATCAGACTTTTTTTTTTTAATGAACAATTTTTCTAATATTCTGGCAATGGGAATCTTTGCTATTCCTATCGTGACACTACTTATATTTTGACATATCATTTTTACTTTTATTTACCTCTTTTGCACAGCTTCTTTCAAGATTAAAGAGTGGGTAAATGAGCTAAAAACATAATAGGAGTCAAACTAAGAATTACTGGTACATCTAGCAAAATAAGATTCTTTCTCACTGCCCAAGTGAGACATTTAAGACATTTAAGCCCAAGTGCTGGAAAGTTCATCACAAACTTAACTTTAAATATGAGTTTACATCTCACTAACAAGCACTTTCCATCTGTCTGTCCATTTGTTCATAAGCTAGCATTATAACTGGAAGCTTTCTTCTTCCCATTTTTCTACTATTCTAATATTTGAGATACAACGGACTGTAGAATAAAGTCTGAAAAGAGACTGAAGACCCACCACTTCTTCTCTGACTGAAGACCTTCTTCTCACATCTACAGGCATCAGAAACCATAGTATAAGAAATGCATTAATCAAGGGAAAAGGATGAATGCCTTGTTTATCTTGTATTTCAAGCAGAAAACAAATATGAGATATTGCCATATCTGTCACTAAAAAACCCAAACCATAGACATTGAGATCCAGCTATGGAATTTATTATATTGCAAAACAGGTTAAAGGTGTGCAAGTAGGAATTCTGTCAGAGAAGACAAGACAAAATGATACAATTATTCCAACTCAGAGTTGATATGCTCCAAGGTATACATTTTCCCACAATCACTGTAAATATGAATATTTTAGAGGTTAATATGAAGATCAAATGTGGAATGCATTTGCTGAAAAGATTAATATCTTTTCATTAAAAATGAGAGTGCACTGTTGGTTCAGCATTTGCATTTAGATCGACTAAGTAATAAGTATATTGACTGCTTAAGACACATATCTCCAAAATGGAAAATATGGATAAAGAGGACAGTGTCCATATGCAGAAGCGAACAAGCTTTTTGTATTTTCTGCCACTACCCCTTCAGAGAACTTAAGCCCTATTGACAAGAATGTTGTGATTTACTCATCACAGCAGAACTGGCTGAATGCTGTAAAGAACATTTATGCAAGCATTCATTCCTTCACGGAAGCAGTGTCTTGGTGAATATGTATCAATGGGCTGCTGTTGACTTCAAAAATTGCTAGTCACTCTACAGTGATTCATCAAAGTATGGGCAGGAATGGGTATTTGGTAGTTATTATACACTGCTTTTTGTTGCAGCTGTTGTTTAAAGCTTCTTAGAGCCACCCAGTTAAGCAGGAGGTTCAGCCAGCTATTACATTATTACAAGCGGTCCACATAAACGTGAGCAGGATGGGCTAATGTAACTCCAGGTTTCTCATCATTTATGGCATACAGCTTTCAGCTCCATGTTTCCAAGTAATAAAGAGAGGGAAAGGTATATATGATGCAAATAATGGTAGACTGATGCACCAAGATTACTTCAAATGGTTACACATTATAGTACTTGCTTACTGAGACGGTGGCATGGCTTGCGCAGGCACACCGAGTGCCAGTCTCATGGGAGAACACACATCTCATTTAACTGAATCTGGCCTGGGGTTTCTCAGAATCACAGAATACTTTCATTGGTTTTCTTGAGAAGAGGTGTTTAAAAACATATGTGCCAGCATATAGTCCAGCATGTAGCAGATATCTCAAACTATTTGTTAACTTTAATTCAAATTAAGCACAGCAGTTCCTGTCAAAAGCAAAAGCATATTACTCCTCAAACTGTGAGAAGTAAAGTAAATATTTCACTTAAGCAGCTGTGGCGGCAGCTTTCTTACAGTACTTTAGTCATATAAAATGTATACAAATCACACAGCTACTATCCTGCAGAGCAGAGGGGTCTGTAAACACTGGCAAAACAGCATTGTGGGTAAGCAGAAAAACTGATTTCTGATCCATAAAGGAAATTTAAGAGTTGATTCTAAAAGACTACAAGCATTTTCTCCTATGCACATGAGGAGCATTATTTTCCTTTCACTGCAGGGAAGTATCACTTTGAAGTGGACTCTCCATCCCTGCAATACAAAATTCAGGACAATTCCTCAAGGTTTCTTTCCTCTTTTTTTTCTGCCCTGCCCCCCCCCGCCCCCGTTGTGCTCTATTTTGAGTCACTTAGACCATACTCGTTGATGGAGGGCATCCTTCTCCTCTGAATTTATGAATCAAAATGTATCCTCCAATGGATATCTGGAGGTATAATTTGGCCCCTAACACTCTTCAATCTTTATTGCTGACACATTCAAGGATGCCTAACTCCCACAAGAAAAAATAAAACACATTAATCTTCAAAAATACGTCCTTACCTGCCTTCTGAAAATGAAAATGGATGTTCTTTGAGAAATTATCTGAGTTTTGCTGAAAACCCTGAGGATCATGCACTTTTGCAAACATTTTTGAATCTGAAAAAATTATAAATAAAAATACGCTGGTAGATTCAGGCCAAACAAATCCTGCACAGTGCTAAGTCTTTCCTTGGAGGCATGAAGCACTCTGCTTCCCTTAGCAGATGTCAACAGAAATCAAAAGCACTCAGCAGCTTGCTGGATGTAATCTGTGGGATTCCTATACACTTTTTCTGCATACTGGAGGGAATGACTTTTCTGCTTAATGCTTTTGTAGGTGACACTATACTATAGAAATAGCTCCAAAGTACACACTGTCAGGCATCCGTGCTCAAACACCCATTCAATTCCAAACAAACTTAAAAAAATAAAATAGCTAGGTTAGGGATCTGAAGGCAGACAGGCAACTCAAAGAAAAGACCTAAGATGACCTTTCTGTTTCTAGATAGTGCAAGAAAGAAAACAATCCTAAAAAGAGAGTGATGCCTTTCACATTACACATTCCTTCTGCTGCCTTATGCACAGAAGAGCTTTGGAATAACCTTTGAAGATGACATCACACCAGGGCGTGTTCCCAGCTCCATACTCTCAATTTAGCAAGAGAACTAATAAATGCCAGTCACAGAAAAAGGAATTTTGAAGGCTTGTAAGAATTTAACAAAATTATCTTCATTTTGAGCTGATCCTGTTTAGCTAAAAGAACAATCAGATGCACTGTTGAGGTTCACCAGCAACAAATTAATTATTTCTTTTTTTCCTTTAAGTTTTGTTTTATTTTAGAAGTGTCTATCTAAAATTCCTTTTTAATTCTAAAGTCTTACCAGAAAAAAAGTTTTATTTGATTTTCATCTCCTTAAAATTATTGACCTAGTCATTTACTCATACATGCTAAAATTCTCCCACATCTATGCAATTGGATATAAAACCTGAGCTCTCTAGATGGACAGACTTTATTTTATTTCTGGGTAAATACTTGTATTTTGATTCTTTGCACCGAAACAAGAATTTCTGAGGCTATGCTGTAGCAAATTTTCTGAAAATGATGAAGAATTCAAAAATAATATTGACTATACAGTATGTGCAAAACCTCCGCTGTATCTCCACATCTCAGTATCTCCCACTAGGCAATACCACCAGTGTCCTGTTCCCTCTGATACACAAGCATGAAAGAAATTATACTTAAAATTAAAAAAAACAGAGGAAAATAAAACGAAACCCCAGATAATTTATACATTTATATTCTGTTAATTTGTCTTAAATGAAATGGAAAGGTTCCCAAACGTATCAGGATCCAAGCAGTGGTAAAACTTACTAAAAGAGATGGAAAATATAAGTAATTTTAATGTTTTAACATGCTTTAAAATAGTTCATGTCAACCTTTGGTGCATATACATATCATTAATGAGAAATAGTTTTCTCCCTTCTCCATGTCTATCCTAGAGAAATTTTTCCTTTAATTCAGCTTCTTAATTGGTGTCTAGGGCTAATACAGTTTTAAACAGTACATCTACAAGGAACAACTAAGAATAATCTACTTGTGACTGGTTCTCACTTTTTAGATTCAAATAGAAAATAAAGACAGCTAGCAGAAGACAGAAAATCACAGGCAATTGACCCAATTTAAAGTTTAAGTAAAATCTAGGAGAAGCTGCTGGTTTGAGTTTCTGGTCAGAAAAATAATCAGATTCACCGGACCAATTTTTGCAGTTTCTGGAGCAGAGAATTTCCCAGCAGAAATGCAACATCCCCTCCAACCCCCTGTCTAAATACCGTGTACCTTCAGGAGCTACACACAGTTAACTGCAAATACTGCTGACTCAAATCCAAGTCATCAAAAAGGATCAGCTACGTTGTTCAACATCAATTCTCTTTTCCAAGCAATGGAAAACGTTAACGAAAAAGCTTGCTGTTCCGTATACATGTCTACTATAATACATTCTCCACTGAGATGCCAACAAAAGAAGGACACGAACTCAGGAGGTAAAAGCATTCCTGTCTCCTGTCCACAACTACTGTTTCTGTCTTTGTCCAACCATCATGCAACGCCTCTATCTACATTTTTTGTCCTCTGATGTTATTATACACCTACTAGCAAGGCTTTCAGGGGAAAGATTGTTTCTTTGTCCCAAGCTTCTACAATGCACTTCATAGAAGATTGTGATAAATAGCCAAAGCATTTAAGATCTACAAAGGTTGACCAGAGGAAATAAAATAACAATAAGGCACTAATATCAGCTGATATCCTACAGAGGAGTAGCAAATTGTACTCCCTCCTGCCCACTAACTTTCCAGCATCCTGAAGGTCACTTCTTCAAGCCTGGTAATATGCGGATACCTTATTCCCTAAGCAGTAGCTAGGCAGACATTTTCTTCTCCAGATGTTACTCCTGTCTCTCTCCATTTGAGGCAGACAATTATTTTACAATAATTCAATTTCATGAGCTACACAGAAATACATATGAGTTATTTATATAGTAGCAAGACTATGTTGGTACCCAGAATTGTTCAGAATAGAATTCATTAGACAGCTTGTCCCTACAAGCTGCAATTACGGTTAAAAATAAAAGTTACAGATCTAAAAAACAAGGTATGACTACCAGTTTCTACACAAGACATACATAAGCAGGAAGGAGGAGAAGAGGCTGAAACCACGAAGATGACAGGGAGCACAGCACAGAGTATCTTGTGACAAAATGAAAAACAATACTTTTTCCCCAAACTTTTCATCTGACAACAATATTAGACTGGATTTTAACTGCAGATAATGCTTGGTTTTAGTGTTAAAATTTTATACAGCCCTACATTTTGACTCATAAAACATACAGTATTTGCAGCAACAACAAAAATTACTTTGCAGTTTCAACGAGACTGCAGCTTGCCTTCGAAGTAAAGGTATTGAACTGACCATTATTAAAAATCATGAGGAATTCAAATCTTGCTTTCGGGATATACTACACAGCCGTAATACCTGTTCGATTGAGGCCAGCCTTCTTGTATGGAGACAGCATCATTATTTCATGAATCACCAGTGACCTTTGGAAGACACTAGGAAAAGCAGGCATGTTCATTCCCTTCCATTGATTTTCTAATTTTGAGTAAATTGGCTTAATCTGGGGAATGGTTATCTATTAGGAATAAAAATACTGGAACTGACTTTAGAAAACAGCATAAAGCTTTCGAACTGAACCAATGAATTTAGAAGGGAAACTTGAGGCAAAAAGGTAGTGATCATATAAATCTTAACTTGGGCATGATTCTGTGGCCAGCCACACAAGTACAAAAGTATTGGAATCTCTCTAAACTTACAAGACAGGTCTAGAGGCCCAGACCTTAGTTTTACTGCACTATGTGTCTTCAGTATCTGCTGTTGGAAAAGCCTGCAGAAAAACTACGTACCTAAAATGGGAAGTGGTATGGGCATCATTTTAATCTGGTTAAAATGAGAAATAACGTGCTGCATATTGAGAACATTGGACAAGCCTGAATCTAACCAACTTAGAAGACAAGTTCAGTAAATCAGCACATGCCTGAAATGACCTGCAAGAAAGGAGCCTGGTCGTCTCCAGGAACCAAAGAGCACACAGGGCTATGTAACTGAAGGAAATGGTGATTAACCATGGAGTAACTGTTTGGGTTATGATTTTATTAATGCCCAGAGTTCATATATTCTTAAACCTCTGTCTTAACTGATGTGCTCTACCTTATTATCTACTGAACATGAAACAATCGTACCTAAGCTTTCTTTGCTATCAATTGATGCCTTCATAATGCTAATGATCTATAATAAACATCAATTTTGGCACTATGGTAATTCACTTTAAAAATTACATGCAGACTACCTGTCCCTTTATCATTTCTTTTTTGTATTTTTATTTTTTGTCTATGGGGTACCAACTTAATTAGTCCATTAAATCCACTCAATAAAAAGAAAATTCTAGAAAAGGATTTAAAGCACCAAACAGTAACGATCTCATTTGCATCTCCAAACCATCAGTTGGTAACTCTAAGTTGAATTCCACTTATTCCTGAGATCTTTGCTCTCACCATACAATACAAAATGTCTTGCCCAGAAATTATGAACTACTAGATTTATAAATATTGATCAGAGCATATATCTTCTTACGCCCAAATAAGAAAAACAAAACTCTTAAAAGACTCCTCAAAATTGAATATCTGAATCCCCACCCCTGCAATACTCTGAACCTCTTTTCTCACAAAAGAAGATTATAGGCACAGACATTAAAATTCCAGACTGGCAATAGGAAAATATTCACTTACCTCACGATCCAACAGTACAGGTGACACCACTGTAACAATATCTCCCTTTTCTGGGTCAATATAGAACATATTTGGAGATGGTTTGGTAGGTGTCTGTTTGAGGATGTTATACCGCAGAAGAGCGTTGTCCGTGCTAGAGTCATCAGCATCAAATGCTGTCATACGCATCACAGTCGTTCCTAAGGGAGAGGTGGACAGACAGCAGAATGCAGTTTAGCAAGGACTGTGTAAAATTATGCTGCCTTCACATGTGAGAACCAGGTGGGCACAATACATAATTATCTCAAGACCACTAAATAATTTCACCCGATATTTAGTCTGTACTTATATTGGTATTATTTTTACTTGCTACTGGGCCAACAACAAAAGACT
Organism: Phaethon lepturus; assembly: GCF_000687285.1. Classification (NCBI taxonomy): domain Eukaryota; kingdom Metazoa; phylum Chordata; class Aves; order Phaethontiformes; family Phaethontidae; genus Phaethon; species Phaethon lepturus. Next base: position 7,905 of record NW_010544289.1, on the reverse strand, counting down.
ACTGTTTCTGCTTTGCAGCAGACATAAGACTCTAATGTAAGTTCCCCATATTTGAATGCTTTGTTGATGTCCATATTAATTGCATTTCACTAAATGAACTACAGATATATCTCTTTCACTTTAAATTCTACAGGTAGAAAGTCTATAGGATATTTATGTTGAAGATGACAATGATGAAATAAGAGAAAAAGCTCTATTTTCACTTTAAAGTCTTTCACAGTTGCAGAATTGGTTGGACGTTATAATTTCTGTTAAGAAATTTTGTAAGCATTAAAGCCTACATTATTATAATTTCAGTTTGTACAAATTTATGGGCTTATTGTATCAGCCTCAATTAAAAAAAAAAAAAAACAAAAAAACTCCTCTATTGCCAGGATATCCTTTGAGTGACGAAGGTGGTTTTAACATGAAAATCCTATAGCATACAGTTCTGCTATAGAGTGCAATAAGGTAAATGCTCTTGACTGCACAGATTCCGAAATGATGTACAGGGGAAAAACCTGTCTTCTACATGACAGTCAATACAAGGGGGACTGAGATGCCGCCAATTCTCTACTTAGGTAGTGGAACACATACATCCTGCATCACAGGATCAAGTCTTTTCCCCTCCCTTAGCCAGGCCCACCAGAGGCTGACATAGCCTACAAAATTCTGTCATAGCATTCTTTTATTTGCTTTGTACAGTACTTTGAGAACAAAATAACGGAAGTAATTAGACATCTGGGCTGAACTGTGAGATATTCACCCCTAGACCATTACAATTTCTTAATCAGTTCATTTATAGGTATAAATGTAAGCATTATTTAAAAAAAAAAACAAAACACCCAAACCTAACTAAAAGTAATATCACACCAAAATAAAATACTTCTGGTAATATGGACCTGAGGCAAGAATAAAATCAGATAACAAAAAAGTCATGATCAAATCAACAAACTAGTTTCAATGGTGGATCAAAATTAAGTAATAAATTAATGCAAGAGGCATTAATAAACTTTATACAAATAAGGAACCTAGGAAAGCAGCCATTCTTTTGCCTAAAAATCCCAACTAAATCAATGCATCAAATTCCATTAACTATGTGACTTACATTTAAGTAGCTTAGCACTGAAACCATGTTATTTAATGTGTGAACCACAACGTCTAAGTTAGTTACAATTCTTTGTTAGACTAATTCTTTCATATGTAGTGGTTAACCCTTTCTTTTCCCCCATAGAGTTTCAGTGGGCAGGTATTATTTTAAATATAATGAAAAACGTTTCAGTACAACATTTTAATTTCTTAACAGGTCTGTAAGACTGTATGATCTATTCTCAGTATCCACATAGCTTTTTGTAGCAAAATAACCACAAAGGATTAAAATCGTTTGGTACAGACAAGGCCTAAGACATTGCATTGGAAATGCCTGCAGAACAGAAACATATATCATTTATGTACAATGATAAACAGTGAGTTTATTTTCCTTGTGAAGATCTTGAAGCACAGATCACCTAAAACAAATAAAAATGAAATATTGTGGTAAAAGTAAAAACAAACCCAGCTTCATTTATAGCCTGACATTAACAACTGCCTGGTTCAGTGTTAAACAAACATGACTGGCTTGTTTAGACATGTTTCTTCTTTTTTTTCTTTTGCTGTACTTCCCAAAGTATTGCCTCTTGTTGTAGTGACCTTGAATATAAGCTCTCAAAGGTTTTGCTTCATTGCTGCTTCAGGCAGAGTTACACCCTTGAGAAAAATAACAGAGATCTGACAGCATGTTGGTTTTATTCACCAGTGATTAAAGGTCAGACAGCTCAAAAAAAAACCCCTTACCACTGGATAGCATGCCATGTTTTCCAATATTACCAGATGATCCTAGCCCTGATATTTTCACCTACTTTGTTTGAGACTTCTTCAGAACAAAAAAGAAAAAAGAGCATCTTTCTCTTTTGATGAATGAAGATTCACCCCCCCCACAAGTACAATACACTGTGCTATTTTTTAGATATTTATCACATTTTGAGATTATTTATACTCATATTATCTAATGTGTTTTATTAAGATCTCCTAAGTCACATGACTTCAGTGAAATAAATGAGAATTAAGGAGGAATTCAAGCAATCTTAAAGAGTGTCCAAGTACAAGTGAAATTCAAAAGGTTTTGGTATGCAACTCATTCCTGAAAAATGCAGTTTAATAAGATGCTATACTCAAGTACCTTGGACTATATTTTAAATGAATACACGGTTGCTACCATTATTAATCTATTAGAGGAGTTGATGCTCAGCAGAGATTTAGAAACCGATTAAAATATGCCTCAATTAAGAAATCCTACTTACACAGTTGTCCTAGACAGTTCTACTGAAATATTCCTGAAAAGAATGTGGAAGGTACTTGTACATTTTAAAATCTGATGTAAATCCCCAAATCTCTAGTTACTCAGGCATAAAACTGGTTTAATACAATAGCTGCATCTGATTCTGATTTGTCAATTGCAGTTTTTTAACCTTTCAACTCACTGGACATTATCTTGTTCCATGAAGTCATTCCTCTGGTGCATACAGATAAGAAATTTCAGCAACTCAGGGGAGCAGAATTTTTACATTCATTTCACATAGAGATGCTAGCTCCAGGAGGAAAGCTGTAGAGAATTAGATCCATTTGTTTCTGTGTTGATTCTGTTAAAAGTTCCGAGATCTTGGTTTCTAGCTACCATCAAAGTGGCATTTACATTTAAGTAAAAGTTATTCTACTCTCACAAGTTCATATAACAGATGTAAAAACGCACATAAAATTTGGGGTTGTCTTTAGATGTCATTATGCATTAGTACACTCTATGTAACGTTGTACCTGTCCTCCTCCCCATAAACATCAATACAGAAAACTACATGTCTTTAAACATCACCTATACGCTCGTGTCGCTACAACGACCAGAGGAGCTGCTGAATACTGCAGCTGAAAACAAAAAGAAAGCCCCTTGCACTGAATTGGAAGTTGGCTTCTGCAGCCATGCTGAGAATGGCTTGCCCTCAGAAACATATCCTTTACACTCCTGTGCTCACAAGCAGGTTTGCAAACTAACCACATTCATTTGAAAGAACAGTGGTACCTACTCCATATTCTATACCATTAAAACAAAACAAAAGACCCCACATATACAAAAAGCTAGAATGGGCTAGTATTTCTGGCTGATGCCTCAAAAATCACAACAGCTTTAAACCAGCAGCTAAAATATATTCCAGGGACCTTTTGGAGAAGTCCAACAGCTCTACTTCCAGGGAAGAATGTTCCTATCCTAGTTTTGAGGTGTTCACAGAGAGAAAACACACATGACCATACATTTAGGATTGGACCACCACAAAAGACAATGTCTATAGAGATCTCTTTCCTAAAAATAGTGACACAATTTTTTATTTTAAAGGGCTTTAACAGCATATATCCAGTCCAAAAGAGTTTCATTCAAGATGCACGCTTCCTCTGTATTACTCTTTCATCATAAAGTTTTATTCTTCATAAAAGATTCATTTCCCCAGACCCATAAACTGACTACTTCTAATTCAGTGTCATTTTATAAATACTTCCATTCCTGTCATCAATCAAATGCAGCTGGCTTCCAAACCACAAAACAACAGCTTGCTGCATTATCATGTTAAACAATATATATTAACTTATCAAGCTGAGGAAGAAACATCTGCAAAATCAGCAACTTCATAGTTCTGATGATGATGTGCAGATACTCATTGAGGCAGTCCCTTTCAGTGAAGGTACAGTTATAAATTGGTATATTTCAATATTCATGGTTTATTTGTCACACCTTCGGTGCAATTTTGCTATTACCATAATCACTCATAAACCTCTACTTGCACCTCCCAGAGTTCCTCATTGATCAGACATATATCCCACTGGCCACGGCATTGCTCCAGCGGCTGCAGCTATCAAGCTGTTGACTGCTCATTTGGCCTGTAAGCTGGCTTGGAAATATTGGCAAGAAACTCGCCTCAGGCATTAAGAAGTAAAACACAATGTTTGCACAATTTTGTGGTGATTGGAGCAGATGGTTTCTTGGGAAAAGCTCTTTGGCATTTTGTTATTTACCTCATAATGACCTTTCTATTTCCTCTTTACTTCCTTTTTTTTTTTTCTTTTTAGGTACTTTTTTTTTTTTTCTGTCAAATGTCAAGAGAATATCAGGAACAGTTCAGCTGATGGGTAACTACTAACTCCCTACCCTTTCTATTTATTTATTTATTATATTCAGCTGCCAGGTTTACAAAAAGGACTGGAATCTAGTGGAAGTGAGGCTTATTTCTAGCTGTGTTGCTGATTGAATGTGCGTGTCTTAAGCCTACAGCTTAAGGCTAAAAGAAGGCTCTGAGGTTGAATACTAACATTAAAATATTATCCAGTTTAAAGGACTCAACAGTTTTAAATTTATGAATGCTACAGTGCTCAAAAACTTCACACTGGAGCTTTCTCACGTTATTTTCAACTCTTTTTGTAAGACTCCGCTGTATGTTCAGGATGTTAAATGTTTTCTACATATGCTGCAAGAAAGGGAAGGGTTTACTTTCCTAATTAACATGACTGGAGATGAGATTGTGGCGACGAGGGTGTTGGTCTCTTCTCCCAAGTAACTGGTGATACGACGAGAGGAAATGGCCTCAAGTTGCGCCAGGGGAGGTTTAGATTGGATATTAGGAAAAATTACTTCACCGAGTGGTCAAGCATTGGAACAGGCTGCCCAGGGAAGTGGTGGAGTCACCATCTCTGGAAGTGTTCAAAAAACGTGTGGATGTGGCGCTTCAGGACACGGTTTAGGGGGCATGGTGGTGTTGGGTTAACGGTTAGACTTTATGATCTTGAAGGTCCTTCCCAAACTTAGTGATTCTATGGATTGCTGAGTTTTATTTCCACCTTTTTCACAAGTTCAGATGTACCTCCATATACTGGTAATAATCAGTTGCACAATGGTATATTTTCATAAAGTAAAGCTATTTTAACCCAAGGAAGAGAACAAAGAATGAAAAATGGGATTAAAAAGGAAGAAATCAAGAGGGTTACCTATATCGCTAGAGCACATTATATTTATTGCTACAGAAAAAAAAGACACCAACTTTTGGAAAATGGAAGAAAGGAGGATACCCTTCTGACTACTATACTCATCATAACTAATTACATGTTTGACTGTCATTTTGTACTTTAAAGTCAACAAGCCCCAGGGAAGCAAAACAAATAAAAGAAGAAAGGTCTATTATGGCTCCAATCAAGTGCATTTGAATTGCAACTACAGTTATTAACTTACACGTGTTATTAAAAACTTGAAGGCCTTGCTCAATACAGAAGACATTTAGTAAGAATTAATGAGTTCAGTCTTCTAGCATATCTCTATCTGTATAGGGCAATAATTTTCAACCCTGCAGGACTTTTTCACATTGTCTATTTAGATGTCTGGCAAATTCAGAATATGTGCCTACTTTTTAAACTAGAGTTCAGATGGCATCACTGATCAATACACTGGGCATGCTAATATATTGCAGTCAGCTGGAGTGGAGAGATGCACTGGTGAACTATCAATTGTGGAATAAGTAATAGAAAAACTTCTGCTGATACACAAAAGAACTTCAGTAATGTTAAGTAGAGTTGAAGAACTGTTAAGAATTGCTACTATCTATAGAGAGTTAATGTGGTCAGAAAGCATATAAATTGGGTAATAAATAATGGGATATTCCTAACTGAACACTATGACAAAACCATAAAGATGTATGGGCAGGTCAACCTTTAGCAATACTAGCATTTAACCTCTTTTTCTCATGAGTAACACAACTGTTTTGGTAGAATAAATTATTTACCGCTGTGATTTTTTGAGAATGAGTTATATACAGTACTGTCCCTAGCCATACTGTAGAGTGTCACATGACTGAAAACGATGTTAAGAGCTTTCAGGTATATGGTGCTCCAGGGAAGACACTGATATATGAAATGTCAGTACATTAATTTATGTTAGTTGAAGTTATGCAACATGGATGCTAATTTGGTATATTGTGTGTTGTCTCTAGTGCTATGAATGCTTGTTTCTTTAAGGTAAAATTGTTGGGTGAAAACACTGAAAATTGTCTAGCCCCACCAAGTATTCCCAAATCATGCATATATTGTCAGTACCTACCAGGTTATGAGGTTTTGTGGTAGCATATGTATACTGAAACTTACGCTCTACTGTGTGCAGATACAAGAAAGTATGAAGCAAATAAAAAAAGCTCTATTTATCCTTTCGTAATACTAAGATCCCCATCACAGATTTTGTGTTGTACAATATCCCAGTTATTCCTGACTGGGATAACATTTTAGACACTGTGCCAACTTCCCTCACAAAAAAAAATTTGCATGCAGTCTTTGCATTTGCCTGATAGATTACAGATAGCATGAAATAGCCTACAGTCAGTATGAAACAGGCAGATCCATGAGGAGTAAAATCAAAGAAGTTTCATTTCCTATCTCACATTGTCCAAAGGCTCATCTCCTGGATGGATAAGGTAATGTCTTAGAGGGACTCAAGTCAGTCATCATAGCAAGACCATTAATAGGATCTTTTTCTCCTCCTTTATTTTCATGAGACTTATATGAATTTAAAGCACTCCTTCAGACAGCTTTATCCCTATGAGAAAATTAGTGGAAACTGAATGATGAGTTAACTTATTCAAATAGCTTCTTATTTTTATGCACTACTTCCTTTTCATCATGTATCTATACTCAAACTCAAAAATAAAAACTATTCCCAAGCAGTCAGTCCATCAAGAGAAAGGAATAGGCTGTTTTTTTCCTCTATGTCAAACGTACTACTTATTAAGCTTCCTCCTCATCTGAACATATACAGATATAGAAGTAGCAACAGAAACTTTAATAGCTGTGTCACCACATATCAAAGGCTTTTATATAAGAGGAACAGGGCTGGTTGGTGGAAATGTTCTCTATTTCAGAGTATGTGTCAAACTCCTCACTTTTAAAAAAATACTAACTTTTCACATTTAAAAAATAAAACAGTTCAATACTTTAACACACAGGGCTCCTCATAAAGTGCTGTGATGTGTTCCTGAACCAACTTTATCCTTTCTTAAATATGAACTTAAACCTCCAGATAATTGGAACAAGGGGATTAGGAGAGGAGAGGAATAGTGACTGCTCTGCTGCTGCTAGAAGCTCCTCACCAAATTATACCTACTGCAACTCCATCTTCCCCTAAATAGTTCCCCCAGTACTTGACATCATTGTTACCCCTTCAGGAAATAAGCCTTCCTTGCTCAGACATGGGGAAGTCATCACACTTGCCCACTTACAGCCTCTTTAGATGGACTGGGAATTACAAATCTAGTGAAAGAGGACTTAGAACACTAGAGCTGTAGATGAAAAAAACAATGTCCTTCCTTCAGGAATCAGGCTGCAGTTTTAACAAAATCAACCAAGAGTTTTTTCTTAACTAGGATTCTGCCTAAGTTCTGGACCAAGACTAAAAATGTCACACTCCCATGTCTTCTTTCCTTTTGACCAGTAAAGTCTATCAAGAAAAGGCATGAATTATTTCTTGGATCATGACCATAAGCTATAAAAGTCCCAGTGTTCTAATATTTTAACTGCCAATTCATAACATAATCTTATATGTCAGATAACATAATTCATAAAGCAATATAACATATTCTCTTGAAGTAAATGGTTTAATGTAAATGATGATATGCATTGAACATCTCACAGCAGGCAAATATGACAGAGCAGTGATTTATGTGTGGAAGAATAGCTATTCAACATACAAAAGAGTAAGATTCAGCCCTAGGCACACTCAGACAACACAAGAAGACCCACAGTCTCCCTGGAGTTCAGCTAGCACTAGAAGTCAATCATAAAAATCACAGGAAATAAAGACTAGATTAAATTCAC
>NW_010544288.1:20184-23414 GCF_000687285.1 Phaethon lepturus | reverse complement strand
TTTCCAACCTTAGTGATTCTGTGATTCCTCCTCCTTGCCTCTGGGCAACAGCATATGTGAATAACTTACTTCTGTGTCCTCGTTCAAGAGATCATCATTTCATTGTGAGGGCACACAGGAGTTGTTGCTTTTATTCACCTGAAACATCCATTACATTTGAGAGGTTACATTGCCTGGCTGTAACCTTTTTAAGGTGAGCAAAAAAACCTGTTTACCTGGTGAGCTCCAGAAAAGCAGCAAGATGCTATTTTAAAAATAAGCATGTGTATACATGCATCATACCACATCCTTGGACCAAATTAAGGACCCTCTTCAAATGTCACTGTTACAATTTTGCTTGCTGACCTCGGTGAAAACGCTCCTGATTTGGTCCCCTATGATATAACAGCACTGCGAACAGTAATATTTCACTGTGAAGGTTCTCATTCTCTGTGCTAAAATGAATGTCCCCACAGATGTGCTTAAGGCTCTTCCTTTAAGCTTCTCTAGTATTCACATTAAAAGCTGCAGTGCTTTTACCCATAGCAAACTTACTTCTAAAGCACCACCAGTAAAGGGATAAAAGATAAGCAGACTTAAATACTGTCTTGTGTGCACTGGGATCCAGACTTTTCTTTTTAAGAATTTTGCCTTTTCCAGAATAAGATTTGACAGAATAAAAGATCTTTCAAAATGCTAAAACATGGTAAAACACCTTCACTGTCCCTCTCTCATTAGTTTCTTCACTACTGTGGCAAGATTGCAGAACAGAAATTACAGGGCAGGGGTTTTTTGGTTTGTGGGTTGTTGAGTGGTTGGGTTTTTTTACATAAATGACTTCTTAGAGATTTTTTTTTCTGATTTTTTTTTTAAACAAACCAATCCTACTGACTGATTTTGAGAAACTAGAACCTCTTCCAAGGCTTCAAACAATAATGTTATAAAATGCCTCAATTTTGAGGCAAGTGCACCAAAAAAGAAAATCCTTCAGGAAAATAAGAGACGTGCTTTTCAGATTGTCTTCTTGGATTATGCCAAGCTGTCATATCTGAATAAATAGATTTTGGTATGCAGAGCTCTAGTGAGCATTATGATTAGTTGCTATCGGACTGACTTTGGTTAGTTATGACAGTCACATATGGCTTCTTTAACTAGATGACAGTGAAAAACAAGCCAATATGGAAGATCTGTAAGTCTTAAGGGGGAAACAAAAAATTCACATTCGGTGCTCAAGATTAAATTTTGAAGTCTTAAAAATATTCAGCCTGGTAAAGTTCAACAACTAAAATACTCGGGAAAGCTAGTCTCAATTGTCAAAAAATTGCCTCCCTTCAATTTTGATTTTGAACTTTTACTGAATTCTTTATGTAAGATAAAGACCTATGAAACCTCCATATTCCACTTAGGAAAGTTTTCATATGGTAAAGTAGTGAATGTGTGCTTACTCTGACACAAAACATTCTGTGAGTACTGGTAGAAGAGCGCAGTTTCAGTAATGAAGCTGATGCGCTCACGCCATGTCAGCTAAGTCCCAGTGTCTTCAGAGAGATCAGCAAAATGTAGGGACTAGCACCTGGGGCCCAGGCACCTCAGCGGCATTTAAATCACCTGTGGGACTATGGCCCACAGTGTTTATACTACGGAGAAGACAGCTCTGCTAGATGCAGTACTTGGAAAACGGTCCAAATATCTGTACTACATCATTTCAGATACTAATGAAAACTATATCCAGTACAGACAGTGAAGATTTAAAACTAATTTAGCATTTGAGCAACTAAATGAACACCAATCTTTAAGAGACGCAACAGGAAATCCTCAACCACTACTTTTACAAGTAGAACAGGACAAAGGAGACGTCCGTTTTATACATAGATTTTTCTACAATACTGTAATTAATACCATGTCTGTTAATGAAAACTAGAATTGAAAATAATGCTTAGTTAAGTATTTGGACAAACAGAGCATACATAAGGCTACATATCCCTTTTAGTGTGAAATAGTGATACTGAGTTATATGTATACTAAATAGCTAGAAAAATGATACTTTCCAAAGCAAGAAAGACATTATTCTTGGTCATAATACATGATACAAACTACTACAAAAATTCTATCTATTGTTTTAGAGTTAAAAGCATTTGCAGAAAAATTCCACATATCACCACAACAATAATTTAGTCCACTAATGTATTAAACAGCAGCTCAATGTAATAAAGAGTGCTACTTAAGAACCAGTCGACACCACAAGTAAATTTTAACCCTTTCCTTCAGTAAGACCATGTTCTTTACTCTCAAAATCTCGTTAAAGTTGATGTTCCTCCCAGTACAGCAGAAAGTCAAAAAATCTAAGATGAAGGAGAAAGAATGTATTGCATTTCCAGTTTGGCCTTGAGAGCTTCTGTGATAATAAAGGACGCACATACCCATTAATAAACCTTTCTGACACTGCAACACCTATAAAATTAAACTTAGTAGAAAAACTCCTTCTTGATTAATGTGATTTATATACTACAGATTAATCAAGGAAAGATTTCCAGTATATTAATTAAACTGCCATCTATCATGTATGCTACTTATCACACATTGTAACAACAGCCAATTCCCTTGATGTTATCAGGAGTTTGACATTTTCTATAATTGCTTATGAGGTTGATGGAAGTTTGATTTTGTTGAAGTCAGTTCCTAGCACAGAAAAGTACTTTTTGTCTGCAAAATATTCTACAACTCCTTGTTTCTTATTGAAGACAGAGTAGGTATATTCTGGATCAGTGATACCTACATCAAGATCTGTGTTTTGTTTGGGGCATTTAACTACTTCTCTACGAGAGTTTATAGCTGCTCTTATCACAGGGATCTCTGATGCATTTCAAACACCCCCCAGTTCCATGGATCTCTGGATGTTGACTTTTGCACGTATTATCTTATAGTTTTAATTACCCTTTCTTTCATAAAATCATGGAATCTTTGGGTTGGAAGGGACCTTTAAAGGTCATCTAGTCAAACCCTCCTGCAGTGAGAAGAGTCATCTTCAATTAATCAGGTCGCTCAGAGCCTCATTCAGCCTGACCTTGAATGTTTCCAGGGACGGGACATCTACTACCTCTCTGGCAATTTGTTCCAGTGTTTCATCACCCTCATCATGAAAAATTTCTTCCTTAGATCTAGTCTGAATCTACCCTCTTTTTAGTTTAAAACCATTACCCCTTGTCCTATCGCTACAGGCCCTGCTAAAAAGCCTGTCCCCATCTTTCTTA
>NW_010544288.1:15215-19532 GCF_000687285.1 Phaethon lepturus | reverse complement strand
GTAAGGACCATAGACATTTTCAACAAGATCACGCTGCTCAGAGCCCCGTCCAACCTGATCTTGAATGTTTTCAGGGGTAAGGCATTTACCACCATTCTGGGCAACCTGTGCCAGTGTTTCACCACCCTCATTGGGAAAAATTTCTTCTTTCTATCTAGTGGAAATCTACCCTCTTTTAGTTAAAACCATTACACTTCTCCTATCACTACAGGCCCTGTAGTGGTTGGCCTTGTGGGCTGTGAGAACACATTGCAAGCTCATGTCCAGCTTTTCATCCACCAGTCCCCCCAAGTCCTTCTTGGCAGGGCTGCTCTCGATCCCTTCATCCCGCAGCCTGTACTGGTATCAGGTGTTGCCCCTGACCCAGGTGCAGGACCCTGCACTTGGACTTGTTGATCCTCATGAGCTTCACATGGGCCCATTCCTTGAGCTTGTCCAGGTCCCTCTGGATGGCATCCCATCCCTCAGGCATGTCAACCACACCACTCAGCTTGGTGTCACCTGCAAACTTGCTGGGGGTGCACTCGATCCCACTGTCTATGTCACTGATGAAGATATTAAAGAGTCCTGGTCCCAGTACAGACCCCTGAGGGACACCATTTGTCACCGGTCTCCATGTGGACATCGAGCCGTTGACCACTACCCACTGGATGTGACCATCCAACCAATTCCTCATCCACTGAACAGTCCACCCATCAAATCCATCTCTCTCCAATTTAGAGAGAAGGACGTTGCGGGGGACCAGGTCAAAGGCCTTACAGAAGTCCAGATATAAATCGGTAGCTCTTCCCTTGTCCACTGATGTGGTCACGAGATTACAGCTGCCTATGTTTCATGTTAGATGAAGATGTACTTTTCCCCATCATGCAAACCCTTTAACACTGGAAAATATTATTTAGTCATGAGGAAGCGCATAAGATTTAAGACCCTAGTTACTTTATTAAAATCAGTGTAGATGCCAGAAAGCCAGCGTTTCAATTAAAGTCTACTGTGTTGTTGGTCAGTGTGCTGGTTTTGAATGGGATAGAGTTATTTTTTTTCATAGTATCTAGTAAAGGGCTGTGTTTTGGATTTGTGTTAAAAACAGCACTGATAACACAGGGATGTTTTTGTTATTGCTGAGCAGTGCTGGGTTTAAACCATAACAATCCATCAATTGCATCAATATTTTCAACTTAAAAAAAAATATTGTCTTTATATTGGTAACATAATACATGAAATATAATCTCAAAGAAGAATTTCCTTACCATTCATCTCTTGAACAGCAAAAAGCAGCGTTTGATTAATTTTGATCAAGCAACTGGCCTAAGATGATACTTTCCTGTGTGTACCAGTAGCACATTTTTTCTAACTGTTTTAATTTTAAATTCAGCTGGCTAGGAGATTTTATAGCTTTCTGGAGGATAGAACAACTAGAAATAAATTTCTGATTGGACAAAAGCAAAATAATCTTTTAGAAAGGACTACCTTTCTGGCTTAAAATATACCATCAGAGGAAGATATCTGGCAATAACCCAAGCGACTTGTTTTGACATTTCTTAAAGTAAAAAAAAAAAAAAAAAGTAATTTCAGTGTGACCTTTTTAAGTTTCACAGAATTTATATTAAAAGCAATAAAAAAAGGCCAGCATTAAAATGAACCATCGCAAAACATCTCAAAATTAAGAATTTCTGCTGACCCAAAGAATTTTGTTGCTTTACAGTTCACATGTACATCTTATTTCAGTTTTGTGCCTCAACTCATGTGACTGACCAATAAAACCCTACAAATGGAAGAAGGCTCAGATGGGATGGGAAAAAGTGACATGCCCATGGAGCTAAGGGAATAACACAGGGTGTGACTGACCACAGCTTTTGCAAACAAACTGACTTTATTTCAACACAAAGGGGACTGGAGAGTGACCTTTTCTTTACATAAACACCTATCAACAATTAAGTGGATCAACTGGTGTTGATCAACACATTAAAAGAGTGTGAATGTCTCCCCGAGTTAACCAGGCTATCATGGAGGGGTGGATACAGAATACATGACTCAGCCCAACATAGAATATAAAAGCTAGATAACTCGCGAAAGTATTTCAAAGAGAGCAATGGGCTTGAGCTAGCTTCAACTCATGTATTCCTTCCCACCAATTTTGGATGCCCAATGTCATGACAGTGAGCATATTATGGAGACCAATAATGCGAATCACATTGGCATAACAAACACTGTGTTTTTAGTGTATTTTGTATCGCTCTGTTAAATTAGAAATCCTGTACATGCATCTGAACCCCAGGTTTGCCTTTCAGAGAAACTGCTTTTTTTGCTTTGTAAAACAAAGCCCACTAAAAGATACAAAATCCCTACAGTTAGGCTTACCAGCCTTCAAACAAGAACAGATCAATCCCATAAATGAAACTTAGCTCTGATATGTCACAGATTACAAGAAGTGTTGACAACAAGTCTTTCACTTCCACTGACATACAGCAAGTCCTTTCCTCCAATCTTGCTGGTAGTACAAAAGCTTTCTAGGACTTCCTGGCTTGCAACTGGCCTCACACAGTAACACCTTTGGCTTTCTGGGTAAGGTCTCACTGTCCCACTATCCCCAAATCCTAGTAGTCTTTGCGTCTTACTACTGCTCCTCTCAGGAGGTCATCAGAAGTGACCCCCTCTGTGCTCAGTGGCTCCAAGGGACAGACTCTCCCCAGAGAGTTTTACTCCGCCCCAGGTGGGCAACTTCTGACAAACCAAGAGGCAGCTTTTCTTCCCACTGTTCAGTCTTTAACTTCTAATAGAACATGACACACAATACACAGGTAAACTGTGTGCAAATACATCATGCAGGTATACCATCCATCTTCTTTCCCTCTGCAAGAAAACATCCTGCAGAGCTATGTAGTGAGGCAACCGAGGCAAAGTCCCCAAAACATTTCCATGAGAAAAGATAATCTGGTTGCTTAAAGCATGCCAGAACCCCCTCACAGTGATTTTCTTCCTTCTTTTGCCCGTTTTCTCTGTACAGTGCAGTTTTCATCTTCTATGAACCTTGTTAAGTTTCATACTCCTTAAATGCAGAAGCGGATTGAAGTTCTTTCCCCTCTGTCATCTCCTTCCGACAGTCTCTCCAGCTGCAGACTGAAGTAGGGAGCAGTCTCTACTGTGACATCTCCAGCATTCAATCCTAGTCAGAACAAAGACACATTTAACTCAAACTGCTGGGACTGATTTGTCTCTACAAAATAATTTGGCACTTGTTTTTTCCCACGTGGGTGCCCTTCATTAAAATTGCTCACCTTTTTCTTTCTTGCCTCCCAGCACACTCACCTAAGTATGTATCTTCCTTGGTATCCAGCAAACTGAGTTTTGTTGAGTACTGCTTTTGACCGTTATATAATTCAAACGGACTGCTGACACACAGGCAGCTTTCTGGGGGGAGTCATCTTTCCAGAGATAAAATACTTTGATTAGCTCCCTAATCGTCTTTGGGTCTGTCATTCGAGGATACACAGGGATTTTCTCAGTTTCTGTGACCCTCAAACACTGCGTTTGTTCCTTTTAATTTGTAAATCTTCAGGATGTCTGACTGATTTCCTGCAGTCAGGTGTATTTGTTTTTCCTTCACCTAGGCAAAGTTCCTCAAATTAATGGTTTGAAAGTATGGGAGATAAAGGGTTTTTTTCTTCATTCTTCCCCATAATTTAGAACATAGCTTTACTTTATGTGCTGCCTTGTTTACAGCTGGCAGAGATCAGTTTTCCCATGCTTAGACTAAGCCCCTTTCTTTTCAAATTCAGACAGTGCTTTATTTTCAAAATGTCTTGGTTGAGGTCCTTCTTTTCCCTATGAACCTTGGGTATTGTTCAGCAAAACTCACCCTGTGCTCACCTATCCATTTTGCTGCTTCCCATACTGTAGGAAGGTGTTCAGATTAACTTAGAACTGACAAATTAAAAAGATTTGTCTAGTAATTGTTCCAGTTGGGGTTTGAACCTGCCCAATCTGCCTCTCTCACTGTGCTGTGGAGCTCCACCAGCTGCCTGCTCCCCTTCTAAAGCAATGGGTGCTGTCAGGCATGCTCTGCTTGGTGTTCTCCTCCAGAACCCTTGTTATTCATTTTTTCAGCCCTTGACCATCTTTGGTCAAACCTTTGCTTTTTAATTGTCCCACCGTTAGTAGTCTGGTCTCTGAAGTTTTTCTTTTACTGTAGCTTTTCCTTATCATGTCAGCTATCTTGCCAATTTGGTTAGTGTCCAGTCTTAAAAGGAGAATGATGAAAGAACACCCTTGAATGTCACAGTGTACATCTCTTCTTTTTCTATTCTCTGTAAAATAATA
>NW_010544288.1:5711-15184 GCF_000687285.1 Phaethon lepturus | reverse complement strand
CTGCTGAACTCTGATACTACAAGAAAATCGAAAGTGTGTTAGCTTTCTTTCCAATAAATACTATGACTAGGTATTTTCAAATGCACATGGCTTCCCACAGGTATGGGATCCTCCACCAAGTCACCCGAACTTATGAGATCAGAGAGAAAGAATTTCCTAAAGATTTTTTAAAGGTATTTTGCAAAGTCTGTTTTAAATCAGGAAGCTACTAACGTGTACTGAACTGAGCACAAGATTCAGGAAAAGAACTTGTAAAATGGACAATGAAGGAATCTGTTTTCAAACATTTTATATGAATCTATTAGCTTGTTCCAGTTTAAAAAAACAAACCCAAACCTCCAGCTTTTCAGTTTAGAAGATGTTTGCATGTTTTGTGGAATTCTCAATTTAGGAAAGGCTGGAAGCCATGCATTTCCAGATTCCGGACAAGCTGTGGTCCAGTCATGCAATGTCATTAGGGTACTCTTAAAGAGAAACAAGAAAGTGAGAATGGCCTTCGGGTAACAGACTTAAAGTAACAAGGGCTGCCAAAGTAAACATGAACAAGGCATACTGATTTGAAATTCATGTATCGTCAGAAAATGGACAAATGCTGTTAATAAATTTAATATCAGTATTATATATGTGGTTTCAATCCATTAAACTTTTTCCTCCCAGAGCGCATCTCTTGCTTAGTTCTTGAACAATAAACACCTGTATATAACGGATGTCTGTATGTGACTCGTTCTGTTTTTGCAGCCTGAAATGTCTTGCTTTTATATCTCTTCCAAAAATTGACACAAAGAAAACACATTCAAAATTTAAGACTGTAGAGTATACTTGTTAGCAGCCAAGAAATTGATACAACAGACATAAAAACCAGAAGACGAGTATCATTTGCCTAAGGAAAATGTCGTAACGATCTTTTTCTGAGTCTCTCCATTACCACAGTATCTATTAAAAGAAAATAGTATTTAAGTGAATCACCTTGTTCAAGTATGAGCCCTAAAAGAATTATTCAGACAGAACAAACAAGTCTCAGATAACATAATGCAAAGAAGCCAAGTAGCTGTCAGTAACAAGAAATGTCAGTAGCCATGATCCACTGCTTCTCCCCAATTTAGACTCATAGAATGATAGAATCTTTGGGTTGGAAGGGACCTTTAAACATCATCTAGTCCAACCCCCCTGCAGTGAGCAGGGACATCATCAACTAGATGATGATCAAGTAGTTTTCTTATAAAGCAGCCAGATGTGTCAAGCAGTCAAAAGCAGAGGTAAAAAAACACTGTAAGCAAGGGAAGGAAACAGAATCCAAGGAGAAAAAATATATAAACAGCTATGATTAAGTAATTCATCTCATAGCCATCTACTGCAATCCTACATCAAACTCAAACTAAATTTAGATATCCAAGAAAAAGAAGGAAAACCTGTAAGATGGTTGGTTACTGAGGAAAGGTGATGAGAAAAAACCTTACCGTATTTTTGGGTCCTCTCCTTGCCTGTTTCCTATATACAAACCCTTACTGCATAATGTAACATGCTCTCTGTTGTGCAATTTTAACCTTATCTGTCCTGCTCCAACTTGTCTCAGCATATTTATAAAACAAAATGACAGAAGTGAGCAGTAGCAATACTCCAGGTGGTTTTAAAAACAATTTTGGCCCTGCAGCTGACACACATGATAAACCGACAGTAAGACAAAAATGCTATCTAGATGCTAATTACATATATATTGAACACTTCAGCAGAAAGTAATTTCAGCACTCATTCTCCCTCTTTAATATAATACTAACACAATAGCATCCCTCTGAGGAAGGAGGGATCTTGTTTGTAGGCCTAGGTGGAAGTGTCCCAGGAGATCCATCTGAAGCTTCTCTCTCAGACCAAATTGAGTAGTTAACAAACATTTATTACTAGCTTGGTCAGCGAACAGGTACCCTAGTCCAACAGAGGCAGTAGTGGAAAACAAAGCTTCTTCATCCCAGAATTTCCAGTCCCACCCACCAATATAAGGCAGGCTTGAATGTCTTGAAACTTGTCTGCACAATTAGAGAAAAAAGTGTCTTTTGTGCTCTTCCTTATCATGGATACAATAGGTCACACAGTCGAACAGGCAATATCAGTGTAATTGAAACTTGCATATTTATTTTCTTGACTGAATGATGAGAGGTATAGATTAGAACAAGAATCTTAATGCTTTGAGTGTGAAATTTGGTATGCTGAAAGTGAAATGAGAAATGAAAAGCAATCATTTAAGTGAGGTTTTGAAAGAATAAAATCCATAGCTAACAAATCAAACTTGGTGAAAGCTCTCAGCTTGTGCAAATACAGCTTTTAATAGGAGAATGCAATTCCCTCCAGTCCAGATCAATGGCCATTTAAAAGGTCGCATCTTTACAGGAAGAAAATATTGGCTATACCTAAATGGCACCCAGATTCCCACTGAACAGAAGTCTGACATACAAGCATGAAGTTTAAACATGGCCATAAGGATAAAACATCAGTGGCTCAGAGAAAGATACAGACACAGTGTAGTAAAAAGCTGACAATATGTATCATAAACTGATTATTTAGTACCTTATATAACACTCAAAATTTAGATTTTCAGAAAACTCTCATCTACCTCAGGATGCAAAATGAAGTCAGTTATTAATCAAAATCAGTGAAACCACTTTTAAAGACCAACTGAAAGCTAGTAACTGATAAGCTCAACGTGACCAGGCCTAAGTCAGCCTGCCTTGCAAAGAAGAAAACATTCAGAGATTGACCACTGCGTAGCCTTTAGCATGAGGAATATGCCGCTGTCAACAAGACATTCTGACAAGCAATGAGGTCATGGCATGAAAAAGCTGCTCTCACCTACTGAGGCCAGAAGCCATGCAATTACTTCTGACAGCTACTTCTCAGTAATTGTCACAGACATGCTTAGGGAAAAAAAGTTTCCTAATAAGAGAAGGGTCTTCAAAAAAGTTCAATAGGTAGGTGTTGAGCTCTTCCCAAGCTCATTTGAAGTACCTCTCATTATATGATATTCCAAACATGCTCCAAAATCTATTTAATCTGTAGGGATTTTCAACAAGTCAGACATGTTACTGAGGTAAAAGCTTTTTTCAGAGATGTATCTGCTTTCACTGTTGGCAGCTGAGAAATTGTTACCACCTTCTGGTTAGTGGTGGGTACTGGTGTTAATTTACACGGTTGCCCGTGAGTGATGCTTTTCAGTGGTGCTTGAGAGGAGTTTTATTAAAAATGCTCTTAAAACCTCAAATACTCACAGTGTGAAAATGGCAAGAGATAGAAGTGATGGTAGAAAATCTATCATTTCAGCCTCAGCATAAGTCAAGTAAAGGAATACATTAAGAAATATCTAGATTTTTATTTTTCAAAAGTAAATTGCTGAAAGAGTCACAGCATAACACCCTGTTCCTCTGCAGTCCCAGTGCATAGATCAGTCTACTACATACAGGTACCAGATCAATCATAAATAGATGAAGAAGAAACTTCACGGACAGTGAAAGAAGGGGAGGTAAAATGAGATTCGGGGAAGAGAGCATTATAGCAGCCTCTGAAATAGAAGTAATGAAGAACAGTTGCATCAAATACAGAGGCAGCTTACCTCACTTGAAGGAAAATGTTGTGGGTTTTTTTACTGAGAGGAAACTGAAGTGATGTGTAAGAGAGCAGTACTGTGGTAGGAAGCTAGTCTGCACTCATTTTTTTGACAATACACAAACACAAAAAGGAAATTCAGTGGTGGGGGCAGATACCTGGAACATCTAGCACAGCAGAAGCAGACTGGAGAAATTCTATAAAAATGAGTGACAACAGTACAACCAGTCTGTGCATTTGGAATATTTATAGAATCAAATGGAGCAGTAAAAGCATTTCTGAAACAAGCAGGAAATGCAGCTTGAAGCACAGTAGCAACATAGTGAACGGTACAGACGAAAAGGGCAATATGTCAGAAGTCCCTTTGTCATTTATGTTCTATAGCTTGCTGGTGGAAATACAAAACAAGACCTTTCAGAAGGGGAAACGAATCAGCAGGATAGCTAACATGCGGTGAAGAGGAAGAGGCCAGTGAGCTGAGACACTTATGAAGGCTGAGGTACTGTAGGCTTTGGAAGAGACTGTCAAATAGTAAAGGAAGAATGGTATCTTTATGAAGGTTGTCAGCATGCAGTCTAAGGCGATGGATGGATCAAATTCTTCAGATACTAGCACAAACTGAATAGGATCAAAATCCACCTTAAGTAACCCAGCATTCAGTGTGGGCAGGTAGAGCCTCTCCTCCATGTTCTTTTTGTCTGATCTTGGCTGGTTTCAAACTTAGACATACAGTATTCAGACCTGAAAGCATTATGAGAGTTGAACTCTTCTAGCTCAGGTTCAGAAAGCTCTCTGGTTTGTGCAGAACTGAGATGTGGAGCTACGGCTAGGAAACCTATGAATACAAATCTGCAAGAAACTTCTTTTGGCTACGAAGCACCTCTGTTCTGATGTGCACTTGCTGAACCTACCCCATGTCACCTATGGCATTTTTGCCATTTTTCACATCTTCACTTAATTTAGTGGCTCACGTCTTAAGCAAGCTGCCTTGTTATTAGCGAAGAATGTGCCACTACAGAGACCTCACTGACTCATTAAAAAATGAAGAAATATGCTACAACTTGCGTATGTTGAGCATAGTGTAAACTTTTGACAGTTTCCTTGGGCTGGAGTCCAGTGGAAAGTAAATCCACAGGAAACATAAATAGGTCTGTTTATTGAAGCCAATTGCTAATCGGAAGGTCTCCTGACAGTGAATTGTGCTCATGTGCTATCACAAAGCTGAAGAAGGCAATTCCAAAACTTAAAGGCAAACCTAGATCTGTATTTGAAAGACAGGGGCAGAACTTTCTACGAATATCTTAGCTTTGTTATCTCCTTCATTTCCTTTAAGCCAATACTGACTATTGCTTTTCAGTAGCATGCCAATGTTGAGGTACCTTCATCTTTGCAAGATTGTTCACTATTCCCAAGCATAAGATAACAATCATCTTCTGTGCACCGTAAGAAGTTCCTAATTCCGTGAAACAGACATCATAACACTAATAAATAACAATGATTTAACAGAAAACAGTAACAAATTACCCTAGTTTTTTAACTTCAAGTGTAGCAATTAACCTACACTAAAAAGTATTTTGTCTTATTCTAAATTTGAAAGGAAAGCTCTTCATGATAGAAACTGTCAAGGTGTTCCACTGAAAACAAGACAAAATGACAGCTCAGTGATTTTTACAGTAGTTATCACTTGATTGACAGATTAAACTGTGATTCTATGGGGAAAGAGGTACCCAGAATTCCTGAGAAATCATCATAACAAAAATAATATGCCTCCCTTTTTTAGGGTCTAAGAGTTGTAGAATGACATTTTAAATCAAACTCTTAAAATTATGACTTGATAATAAAAGTGGGCTGAAAAATAGTGTGTAGCTTTCATGTTTTATTATTTTGTCTCGTAATAATGGTAGTTTTTACAATGCTGCCACCCTGAAACCAAGAAATTGTGCTCTGAAGTTTAGTTTAACTACCTGAAAGACTAGAGGAGTCAAATTTAGTCCTTTATTATGCATTATCAGTTCCAACATTTATCTTCAGGCACCTGTCCAAATCAGCAAATGTATTACTTCAGAGAATGAAATAGCCCATTCATACATACCCGTTGCACATTCACAGGCACTCTAATGCTACAGTACTACAATAAGATCTCAGCCTCCTTGTCAGGGCACTGAATGACCCACTGGGCCTAATTTGTCATGACCAGCCTCTTCTGGGACCTTCACCTATACACACTGCTGTCACACAACGCTATGGGGACAGGCAGGTTGCTTAGGAATCCTTGGTAGAACAGTAACACAACAACGCTATTATTTACAATCAAAACTTTGTTTTAACCTAGACACCCTGCAGATCGGGTGATTTTACAAAACTAGCGTCAGAGACCCTCTGCAGATCAGGTAATTTTAACTACTATTCAAACCCCACTACAGATCAGGTCATTTTTACACATGAATAATAACTTGAGTTCAAAGTACACATACAAAACTCAACCCTTAGAAGCAGCAGCCAACGAGAGCACCCCTGACCAGCAGGAGATCATGTTCCTGCCATCCCACAGCTCCAGCCTACCCTGCCCTACATAGGCAGGGGCACCATGTGCTCTTCCGCTTCCCTGTTCTGCAACATGTTGGCCTGGGCACCTGGGACCCCTTTGAAGGACAAGTGTGTATGTGGCCAATGGCTGTCCACCCCACAAGATGATGCACCAGCGGCTAGGAGTAGAAGAGCTGGTCACAACTTCCAATTGATCCAGAAGCTTTGTTTCAGCTCAGGCCCAGGCTCCCAGCCATTGCCTTGTTCACTGCTAGGAGCAGCAGCAGCCACTCCATGACGGAGGACAAGACAGAAGCCAAGGGTGATCCCAGTGCAGGTAGGGCAGTACCCTCAGTACCCTCACCAACCATGCCGTCCTACAGCGCCCAAGGAGGGCAAGGCTGGTGATGGTATCCATCAACTATCAGGTGATCATAAGACAGCGTGAACTGATGCCTCAAGTTTGAGGTTAATCTAAGAAGATGAGTGAGGAAATAAGGATCAGGAAAGAACAGGGCTGAGAGACGTACAGTGTAGGGCCAAGGTCCATCTGGGAGACAAAGCTGGAGATCAGGCTACCTATAACATAGGTCTGAGCTGCGTCCAGGAGACAGGGCCAGACGCAGCAGCTCAAACAGAGACTGAAGGCGCAGGCCTGACCTTAAATAGAGTCCCCGGAGCGATGGTCAGAGGCTACATCAGTGGAGGCTCCCAGTGACACTGGCAGGTCTGGGCCTCAAGAGCTCAGGTACACTCAGTACTTGACTACGTCTTCTGCACCTAATGTACTGAAAAAACATAGTGCTGGTTAGAACTTATATGAAACAGCCGTCATGCAGAAAGTCTTACTATTGCTTCCTGCTTATAATGACTACTGCTTGCTGAAACACAAGGACATACTTTGACTTTCATTTTTATTTAATTCATGGAATTAAAAAAATACATCTTAAAACTCCCTATGTGTAAAATACAAGAACATCTTTCACTTCCCTGAAATTATATAGCTCAGTGGATGGGACTTGGAAGGGGCTAAAACTGATCAATGCACAACGGTTGTTCACTGTTCTTATCTGTGCCCTCAGTGAATTAAAACAGCCGTTTTCATGCATAGTGCTAGGAAAAACAACACCTGTGTATCTATGTTTCATATTGCCTCCTTTAGTAAACAAGATGAACAAGCTTACTAAAGATTTTTCAATACTTTTCTTCTTTTCTCCTAAGGGAACAGCAACACGTCAGGAAAAATAACCTCTTTGAATGAAAACCCATGTTAATTACCCTGATGTGCACACACTTCATAATGCTTTTATAATCCTGCCTTTTTCGCTTTTACTTCCTACATACTCTCTGCTTTTAAACATGTACTATTAGCACTAGCTATTGTGATTTGTGCTTCGTACAACACGTTTAATTCTCTAGTTGCTTGTTAGAAATACAGTGCAGGTGGCAGGTCATAAATTCTAAGACTATTTTCATATAAAAATAGAAAAGCCATACAGCTGTCATTTTCAAGAACAAGACAACACTTTGGTACAGGTATGATATCTCCCAAGCCAATTTATAAGGCATTTGTTTTCAGATAGTAAAAATTCACTCGATTCATGATCAAAAAGTAATGATGCTAAGAACCACTTATCAGAGGACAAAAACAGCATCACAGAAGGTGGCCTTCTGTATTTGCCATCATAGATGTCTGCCTCAGATTGACACCCTATAAATGACTTTACTAAAATTTCTTCTACAAATATTCTAAGCCTTTTTCAATTAAGAGTAAATTTACTTTTGGAAAATATTTTATTAAAGGTGTGTTGTGTTCATCTAACTTGTGTTCCTTTGAAGTGGTTTCAATTACTTGTCTTCCTTAAAAGAAAGACAGTAATACCACGTCCTTTGGAGCATTACAAATTTTGTTTGTACATTCTTATACTAGCAAAGGGGACCAGTATATCCATGAAAACCTGAAAACTGAAAATAAGGATAGAAGTATAAGCAAGTAAGGGTAGATAAAAGTGACTGAGGGCAGCATAATGTCCACTACCATGGGCTGCTGGAGGGCAGACTTCAGCCTATTCAGGTCACGGGTTGAGAGAGTCCCTGAAGGGCAAAAGGGTCCAGGAAGGCTGGACAGTCTTCCAGAAGGACATCTGAAAGGTGCAGGAGCAGGCAGTCCCCATGTGCCGTAACACGAGCTGGCGGGGAAGGCGACCGGCCTGGCTGAACAGGGAGGTTTTCTGGGACTCAGGGCAAAAGGGACAGTTTATCACCTCTGGAAGAAGGCACAGGCAACTCAGGAAGAGTACAAGGATCTCGTTAGGTCATGCAGAGAGAAAATTAGAAAGGCAAAAGCCCAGCTAGAACTCAATTTGGCTACAGTCGTAAGGGACAACAAAAAATATTTTACAAATATATTAACAACAAAAAGCTTCTCCATCCGTTATTGGATGGGGGAAGGCGGGGAACATTGTCACCAAGGACGAGGAAAAGGCTGAGGTAATTAATGCCGCCTTTGCCTCATTCTTTAATAGCCAGACCAGGAATCCTCAGGGGATTCAGCTCCCTGAGCTGAAAGCCGGGGCTGGAGAGGAGAATGAACCCCCCATAATCCAGGGGGAAGCAGTTCAGGACCTGTTAAGCCACCTGCACACTCACAAGTCTATGGCGCCTGATGGGATCTACCCAAGAGCACTGAGAGAGCTGGCAGAGGAGCTTGCCAATCCACTCTCCATCATTTATCAGCAGTCCTGGTTAACAGGGGAGGTCCCAGATGACTGGAAGCTTGCCATGTGACACCCATCTAGAAGAAGAGACGGAAGGAGGATCAGGAACTACTGACCTTGGTACCGGAGAATATTATGGAGAGGTTCATCTTAGAGGGCACTCACAGGGGATGTGCAGGACAACCAAGGGATCTGATCCAGCCAGCACGGGTTCATGAAAGGCACATCCTGCTTGACCAACCAGATTTCCTTCTATGACCAGGTGACCAGCCTAGTGGATGAGGGAAAGGCTGTGGATGTTGTGTACCTGGACTTTAGTAAAGCCTTTGACAGTGTCTCCCACAGCATTTTCCTGGGGAAACTGGTGGCTCATGGCTTAGACAGGTGTGCTCTTCGCTGAGTAAAGAACTGGCTGGAGGCCGAGCTCAGAGAGTCGTGATGAATGGCGTTAAACCCAGTTGGCAGCCGGTTACAAGTGGTGTTCCCCAGGGCTCAGTTCTGGGGCCAGCCTTGCTCAGTATCTTTACCAATGAACTGGATGAGGGGTTGAGTGCTCCCTCAGTGAGTCTGCAGGTGACATCAAGTCACTGCAATTGGGTCACAACAATCCCATGCAATGCTACAGGCTTGGGGAGGAGG
>NW_010544288.1:397-5463 GCF_000687285.1 Phaethon lepturus | reverse complement strand
TGTCCAGAGAAGGGCAACGAAGCTGGTGAGGGGTCTGGAGCACAAGTCTTATGAGGAGCGGCTGAGGGAACCAGGGTTATTTAGTCTGGAGGAGGCTAAGGGGAGACTTTATCGCTCTCTACAACTACCTGAAAGGGGGTTGTGGTGAGGTGGGTGTTGGATTCTTCTCCTAAGTCACTAGCAATAGGATGAGACGAAATGGCCTCAAGTTGCACCAGGGGAGGTTTAGATCAGGTATTAGGAAAAATTTCTTTACTGAGAGTGGTCAAACATTGGAACAGGCTGCCCAGGGAAGCGGCGGAGTCACCATCACTGGAAGTGTTCAAAAAACGTGTAGACGTGGCACTTCAGGACATGGCTTAGTGGGCATGGTGGTGTTGGGTTGATGGTTGGACTTGATGATCTCAGAGGTCCTTTCCAACCTTAATGATTCTGTGAAAATAATAATACATCACTATAGTATGCATATTTATAATCATGAATTAGAAATTGCTAGGTGATTGATAAGCACTTGCATTTTAGCCACATCAAAATTTTCAGAAAGTCATCTTTCTTCTAAAATTAATGTTCTGAGGCATTGCTTTTGCTATTTTAAAAAAGAAGGATATTGTTAATGGAAAGGAAGGCATAGGAAAATGACCTAGGCTGTAGTCTTTACCGCTCCATCTCTTCCACTCTATTGTCTTTGTATACAAAACGCATAAATTTCTTACTTACTTGGTACATGTTTCTGGGTACATTTCAAGCAAGGCACTTGCCTACTTATTGAGATTTTTATTCAAATATTACCCTTGATCACTTTATGTCAACCTGGGTGGTACAGATTTATTTGAGTAAGTTTAATGTCCCTAGAACAACAAAGGAAATTAAGAGCAGTGTCAAGTACACTGGGGACAACACAATTTAACTGTGTTAACTCCTCAGATGGCAACTTTAAAATCTTGCACAATATTTTACACAGCTAGGAGACAGATTTGTCAGCATAAGTTTTCAGTGTTAGTATTTCATGAGTATCAGTCATCCTTTACTGATCTGGCTAGGACGGAGTGAATTTTCTCCATGGCAGTCCAACAGTGCTCAATTTTAAAGTGGTGACCAAAACAGCATTGATAACACAATGACGTTTTAGCTATTGCTGAGTAGTGCTTGCATAGCATCAACGCTGCCTCCCTTCCACGCTCTAACAGGCTGGTGGTCAGAAAGATTTTTGGGAAAGGACACAGCCAGGACAGCTGACCCAAACTAACCACAAAGATATTCCATAACATACAACACCATGCTCAGCAACAAAACTGAGGCATGAGTTTTTCCAAAGGAAAAAAAACTGCTTGGGGACAGGCTAGGCGTTGGTCTGCTGGTGATGTGTGACTGCCCTAGCACCATTTGTTTATTTTCCTTCTTCCTTCAGTCATTAAATTATTTTTAGCTTCACCCATGATTTTTTCTTGATTTTGGCCTTCCCATTCTCTCCCTCATCCTGCTGAGAGGGTGGGAGCAAGCGACTGGGCGGGAGCTTACCTGCCAGCTGGGATCAACCCACCACACATACAAAAAAACCAACTGAATAAATGCAGTTTTCATTTGTGGTGATGTGATCTGCTGATGTAATCACTTTCAACCACTGCAGACCCTTTTATTAATTTAAGTGATTTTAAGGTAATTCTTGATTTTTTTAAACTATGTTTTAACACACCATTTTAGGCTTCCTTTAAACGTTATTTTAAAAGTACTCACTGTATCAAAGAAAACTGTAGATGTTACACTTGCAAGTTACTTGTCTCCTCTTCAGATTCCTACCTCTGTCTTTCATTGGAGTCAAATGTATATTTATTGAATCAATTAAACAGTTTCAGGGAAAGATGCATTACTTCCTCAGAAACCATTAAGAAAGAGGCAAGGCTTTCTCAAATAGACATGAAAGATTCTAAGAATATTTTAAGGTCATATTGTAAATGGAAATTTACTTATTTTTTGAAAAGTAATATAGTAACTCATATTGGTTGAAAACAGACCTTTTAAGTCTAGGTAGATCCCCAGTGAAACTAAAGGCAGACAGATGAGAAAGAATAATTAAAACTTCCTGATACATTAAAAGTCAGTGAAACTTATAACTATATGAAAAAACATTTGTACTAGTGTATGTGCTTCTACCAGTAGCTTATACATTTGTAAACTGCTTATAGAGATGACTAACAGAGGTCCTGAACAAGTTAAAGAGTAACAGCTTAAGACAGAAAACTCTATGTTTTCCTCCTTTCATGAGATAGGTGAAAGTGAGATCATAAAAACTTGATGAATTGAGCTAGCAGCACACTCTACTCACTTCAACTGAACTTCAGAAGCACTTACACAGGCTCACAGCTCTTTTCAACTTGTTTCTTGAAACAGTGAAGAATTCATAGAGAAGTGTCAAAGAGCAGAACTCCTAGTTTAGATTGTAACAACTCAGTATCTCAGGAAGATGAATTGTAAAGTACAGCCCAGAAACTAAATTAAAAATCTCTCGCTGTAACAGAAATAACAAAATGGTTCATCAAGATGGGTACTTGACCAGAGTTCCCTTCAGGTACTGACTTTACCAGGCAAACATGCCTGACTGCTCTTCCTCTTTCTGCCACCACCGAATAACAGGGATGATGGTAGCAGGATCAGACTAGAAGTAGCCCAGAGTGAAAAGATCGAAGTAGAAGGGTTTCCCACATTCAAATATATTTTTGCTACAGTAATACACACAGTATTTTGAGAAGTTTTTAAGATCTATTTCACCTTCCCTTGCTGAAGCAGTGTCAGTCATATTTAACTGGATTTTTGACTTACCACGTCGTACACCTCTGGGTGACTTGTTCGTAGGTGATACCTTCTTATGCTTGCCAGTCTTGTAATGTTGCTTTCTTAATAGACAAACTAAATCTCCTTTATTACAAATTAAGCCAATTATGATTTATCTTCTGGCAGACAAGAGAAACCTGTTATTGTCATTTGTAATCATTTTGCACAATGGAAAGACTCACATCACACCTCAGTTGTCTCTGTTCTAAACAGGCCCAGTTATTTCATCTTAGTGGGGAACTTCAAAACATCTCTGTCCCCTCTTCAGTTACCTGGCACCTGTGAGACGCTGTTCAAGTCGTGAACTTCTAGGCCCAGGATATGAAATTTAGCACTCCTGAAAATTGCTTTAAACAATGCAAATCAAGGACAAGCAGTCATCTTGCTGGATTTCTCCTACGTTTAACTGGTGAAATGAAAGAAAAAAATCTAATCTAAAATGTGGTTAAGTTTAACACAGATCTAAAATTCAGAAGTCATTTTTTAGGGAAATAACAGTAAAGGCTTAATTTCAGCAATGTCAAAATATTGTTTAGCAGATGCATTTAATATTAAATCTAAGTAATAATTTTATTAGAATGACACAAGAATTAAAAAAATACCCAAGCCAGACAGAATCTTCTGAAGTTTTTTCCCTTTGTTTTACATGCTGACAAATATTGACAAAACAGCATTTTCCAGCAAAAATGTTGCACTGATTTCTTTCAACCATCTTACATGATTGTGACAGATTGCACAATATAAAAAGCAATTGTATCAGCAAAACAAACTTTACACACTACGCATACTATTTCCCCCTTCTAAAGCATCTGTCACTGCTTTTAAAGGTCACATATTTCATGTTTCAGTATATGGGGGAAAAAAAGAACTTCTCTTAACTTCAGTGATTAGCAAGGATGCTATACCAGCTTTGTTGTGCGTTGTATAATTACATTTATTATTCTTATCGTGGCATAGTGCCTGGAATTCATTTTTGTGTAAAGAATTACTTCTGTGTGTAAAATGTTTATATTGCAATAATGGAAACAAAACAAACAGATTAATTATATGAATGAGGTCTAATGTTTTGTCTCCACTAATTAAACTATCTTCCTCTGCTTTCTTATGGTACTACTGTGAAGCAAATATGGTATGATAAAAAGATCAAACCCTGTTCCTAATATTGTGAGAAAAATTCCTGCGCCCACTGCCAAACATTTTAGAATTCATTCAGTCCTTGTATTCTAGGCCAAAAAAATAGAGGAGTTCGCTGTAGGATGAAGTTGCTTATGTCAGACAGGAACAGCAAAGACAAGACTGAGAAGAAGGGATTTTAACAGGCAACAGGTTTAGGAAAAAAAAAAAAAGCCTAAGCAAACAATGTAAACAGGGACCAAAAAAAGAAAAATATATAGAAACAGCATAGGCCAGGACATCTTGGCATGTTATTCAAGGCTACGTTAATGGTCAATGGAGAGAAATAGGCATTTTTAGGGACACTATACATTGCTGATTAATTTGGACAGAGGAGTCTTAAAATCTTCAGTTTTACAGAATTCCAAGCAAGGAATCACTGCTGGAAGGTGAGGGAGACCCAGTGCTTCCTTTTCTTGTTAGGTATATCTGTTTAACAAGCAGTCCCAGTTTTTAGGAAAATGGAGTTCAGAAATCAGAGTTCAAGAAATAAATTCATTTCTCAGTGTATTTAAGGAGTTAATGATTATGACAAGTTACGTGCCATTTGACTGAAAAGACGTAAGATAAAGGGTCTGCTGTCCTCCTACATGTGTTAAGCAAGCTACGTTTCTGCTGCTGGTCCAGAATGGTACCAACACCACAGCCTAGTTGTTTTCCTTTCCTATGTCAAGTGCTATCAACGTCGGCTGCTGTCATTTTTTCAGTAAAGGAGGTTTTTGCACTGTTTTTCTCAGCTTGCCTGAACTACTTCAATAGTATTTCCCAAAATTCAATATAAAGAAATCAGGTAAAGTTTCAATATTAAAAACAGTGCACCTGTAGATCAGTTTTGTTCTTCAATAGAGGAGAATATTTAGGTTTATTTTTCAACTTTAGATGTGTTTCCTTATCCTCTACCCTCCCCTCTAAACTTCTACTCTTTTGATGTTCTCATAGTTAGGTCCCACAGGATCTTTACTGACAAATCAAAAATGTGAATGTATGAATCTTAAAAAAGATTAAAAGCACTTACGATGAAAAGTCAGTTTACACGGATATCAAGCTGAAGACCATAATCTTTA
>NW_010544288.1:0-328 GCF_000687285.1 Phaethon lepturus | reverse complement strand
CCCGCCCAGCGAGTCTCTCGCTCCCCTTCCTCAACAGGATGGTGGGAGAAAAGAGATTTTAATAACTCACGAGTCGAGACAGAAACAGGGAGATCCCTCATCACTCACCGTCATTGGCAAAACAGACTCGACTGGGGGAAACTTATTTTAATTTATTGCCAATTAAAACCAGAGTTGGTTGATGAGGAAAAGACGACAAATGTGAAAACAACACATTCCTCCCCGGACGTGCCTTCTTCCCAGGCTCACCTTCACTCCCGACTCCTCTACCTCGACCTCCTGAGAGGCACAAGGGATGGGGGGCTGCGGTCAGCCCGTAGCAGCCCCT
>NW_010544287.1:0-7471 GCF_000687285.1 Phaethon lepturus | reverse complement strand
TGCCCTGCATTACCACAGACACCATGCCCAAGGGACTAATTCTTTGCGTGTACAGAGTGGTGTGCTTTAATCACAGAGTACACTGAGGTTGTGTGGTAGTCAAGCACATTCTATTCAAATTTTACAGTCAGATTCATAGTACTTAGAGGCACAGTTTTAAAGTCTGTGACAGTTATAGGTGTGCCAACTTCACGATTTCTGACTTAAACAGCTTATAGCAGCTAAAAACAGCATTATGAACTTTATGAATAACTATGAGGTTAGAAACATCTGATTGCTGGAATGAGACTCAAAATGCAACTGTGTTAAGCATAATGTCAAGCTTCATGTCAATATGGAAATGAAACATTTTAGATTTATTCAGTTGTTGAATATTTTGCCTTATCTCTTTTAATGTCTGTACAGATGAGAAGGGTCAACTTTCCATTCATAAAAGCCTTCTGCTAAGAATTAAAAACCCAGATGTGGTAAAAGTCTGAAACTCCCCTGAAATGCTCTGTAGTAAGAATGTTTCTCATGATGACTTGAATCACTGTGGCACTTTTGCTTTACTTGGTGCTCAAAGAATAAAGTAACTCCTGATTAAGTAACATAAGACAGAGTCCACCAGGCAGATGCAACTCCTCACCTTGCTCATCAACTCACAACCTTGCTCATCAACTCTCTTTAATTTGCTGAGGTTGGTGATTCAGCCTGTTTCGCACTGGCTTATTTGGATTATTGCTGTGAAGTGTGACAGGCAAGAAACTCACAACTGACAGAGAAGAAAAGCTAGTTTGAAAGTGCAACTTTAATCTCCAGGAAGGCTTCCACTACAAAGTACACTTTAAATAGAAAAAATAAATATCAATTATTTGTATCAGGAAAAAATAAACATTAGGAGAGGTGACATTAGCAACAAATTACTTGAAGAGATGCAATACAGTATGTACTTCTCCAATTAAAGACTGGAACATGAAGAAACTTCTGGTTTTAATTTTCAGAAGAGAATTTATACATAAATCCTAAATCTCAAGTAATGAGACAGAAAGCATATATGGCGATTTAACCATATTCAGAAAAAACCCAGACTGATAGGAACCGACAGGAACAGTTCTCAACTGCAGTCTGTGGGGGTACATACTGTGGCTGGAGGTCAGAGGCTGCTGAAGTGTTTCTGTGACATTATAGCTGCTCTAGGAACATGTTTGAGCTTTGTTCTATTTTCACTTTTGCCTGCAGAAAAAGTGCTTAAAAAAGGTATCCTTGAGATGTTCTTGAGTAAAGCCCTACAGGAAAGTGGAAAAGAGAACTAGCACCCCCAAATTCAGACAGAGGCCACAGTACTAATTTTTATTTTTTCATTTCTGATAAAAATTAGCAGTAACCACTGAACACACTGCAGAGGAAGAATTCTCTGTGATTTTAAGGTCCAAGAAAACCAAGGTATTAATGTGGCTCATAAAAACTTGTAGTTTTAACTTGCCATGCTATACAGCTATGTCACGTCTAAGCTCAATATGGTCTGCAAACTAGCCAAAAGAATCGGACATGAAGGTATTTAATACATGAAGAGTTTCAGACTGCCTGCCCCAGACACTTTTTAAATGTGTAAAACTCACTCCTGCAGAAGCTGCAATTCAACTTTCATTCAAGGCCTATAACAACTATGCTTCACATTAAAAGGGTCAAAATGATCCTAAACAGACAATATGTGCTGGCTGATGATGGGTATATTGCACAACTGGTGTAAAAACTCAGCATCCCAGTTCTGGGCATACTACGGTGACAAATTCTTCTTGAAGCACAAAACAGCATCTAACAAGTTTCCTGTGATCTTAATTTGTACATTTGTGAAGCCGTATTTCTCCAGTAGCTGTTTATATTCTGACTCGCTTCTCTGCTTGCCTTCAGTCATACTGAGGGACTGTAGTACAGCTCTAGGAGGGTGCATCTTCTGTTCGTCAAGCACAATTTCTGCCACTAGCAAGGCACTTCCTGCATTTCCAAAACAACCAAAAGTGGTTCAGTAAAGTATTTTTAGCTTCAAGTTTTTAGCATTTTGTTCAGAGACAGCTGTAGAGGTCCCTCAGGCTAGTGTTTTAATCGTCTTCAGTGGAAATCAGTGACAAAACTTTCAGTAATTGCTTCATTCTTAAAAGGAAGGGGGAGTTAGAGCACTGTCTCCACTTCAGAGAAGTTCAGATCACTTCCTGACTATGATGAGTTTAAACTTAGACTTATTTCCATTTGAACTAAGCAACTCCTGTAAGCATCTGTCATACCCCAATATTCACATAAGAAGATTAAGACAGTTACCCATAATTTTCTTTCATAATTTATAAACAGGATTATGCTTTATGGCCCAGATCTAATTTTGAATGCTCTCCTATGAAATAAACTTTGTAGCTACAGTTAATCCTGTTGGATTAAGGAATCAGTTGATCTTAGCAGTCAGGCTTTTCTGCTTTTTGTCGTCTTCTTTGATTGTTAAGACTCTCCAAATATGAGTCAACAGTGTGCCCTCGCAGCCAAAAGGGCCAACTGTGTCCTGGGTGCATCAAGCACAGCATAGCTAGCCAGTCGAGAGGGATGATTGTCCCACTCTACACTGCACTGGTGCAGCCCCACCTCGAGTTTTGTGTGCAGTCTGGGGCACCTCAATACAAGAAGGTTATCAAACTATTAATAGTGTGTCCAGAGGAGGGTGACCAAGGTGGTGAAAGGCCTCAAGGGCAAGACTTAAAGACTGGCTGAGGTCACTTGGTTTTTCAGCTTGGAGAAGAGAAGGCTGAGGGGTGACCTCATCGCTGTCTACGACCTCCTCAAGGGGGGAAGTGGAGGGGGAGGTGCTGATCTCCTCTCTCTGGTGACCAGCGATTGATAGGGCTCAAGGAAATGGAATGAAGCTGCATCAGGGGAAGTTCAGATTAGACATTAGGAAAAGGTTCTTCACCCAGAGGGTAGTTGGTCACTGGAACAGGCTCCCCACGAAAGTGGTCACGGCACCAAGCCTGTCAAAGGGGTCAAGGAGCATCTGGGCAACACTCTTAAGTCATATTGGTTTAGTTTTAGGTGGTCCTTTGAGGAGTGGACTCCATGATCCTTATTCCAACTTGAGATACTCTATGATTCTATGATTCAAATGTAGGAGAAAGCAGAAGAGGCTATGTATTTCTCATAAAATCTGTGCACAAAGTCATGACGAACTCCAGTTTACCACATTCTGGGCACTACTGAGATAGCAAAACAACCTGCTTCTTGATTAACCTAAAGGAACTTTAGTTAGACTACTTGTATGTATAGAAATAAGCACATACTTAGTTATTTGATGATATTGGGCTTAGTAAGAAAGACTGGGCATGGCAGAGATAGGGGAGATGATGTAGTTATAGGTGAAGTCTGCAACTATAGTAAGGGCTTACTTTATATAGTATTATTAGCAGCTTTGTCTCCTTTTTTTCTTAGTAGATATTACCATAATGCAAGTATAGACATTCCAGCAAAGGCTACTATGATTGGACAGAAAAATATGCTTTTTTAATATTAACTTCTTATGATTACTCATTATGTTTATGCATTAACATGCACCTTTAAGCCCACAAGATGAAAAAACTTACCTGGTTTGCAAACAGCCGATATCTTGCTTAACAGCACATGTATCTTTTCATCAGGCCAGTCATGAAGAACACGTGAAAGGATGTAAAGATCTGCTTCTGGAAGATTATCCTTGAAGAAGTCACCTGTTGGAAAGCAGAGTTAGTACATTGCTACAGAAGCCACAGACTGCATTCCTACAAAATGAAATTAAAATACTGCGGTGGAACTAGGAGCTTCAGCAGAGGTAAAGAAAGAAACAAGAATGAACAGGTATAGGGATGCACCGATTTGCAGGTAAAAAGTGTAGTTAAAGAGAAGAACAGATCACAGGTGAGAATTCTGTAACATATAAAAATAAAGAGAAAGCCTGAAGCAAGGAAGGAGACAAAGTCCTTTGTAGCCACCATGTTAATCTTGCCTAGAAAAGAAAAGCCTGAGACAAGGACATGCAGCCTCTACTCCCAGTGGTACTAAAACTGCCTAACTCATACTTCCTTATATATCCACAATCTCCAACCATAGCCAGTTTGTTTTTTCCTCACACACTTGGGAAATACAATGTCCCCATTTAGCAGGGGTGAGCCTACATTGCCTTGTACTAAGACACACGTTTGGGGTTTGGAGCAGGGTAGCACACCATTCGCTGAAGTAAAAGAGCCTGCTCTGTGTTACAGGATAACAGAAATAAGACAAAATATCACGTGTTACATTTACCTGATACAAATGTCACTGGAGCTGTGTGTTGTCTTGAAGGCTGAAAGTAAGAGGTGTTTGCAATGACTTCTGGAAGGTCAAATACTGTGACCTTGAGATTTGGGTATATTTGTACTAATTCACAAGCCAGAGCTCCAGTGCAACCTGTTGAAAGTTTAAAAAAGTCAAATCAATTCTTTTCTCCCAGCATTTGCAAACATTTTTAAAGACAAGGCTGTATAGAACATTAAAATAGAGACATCAAATCAGAATTGGAGGTAGACAGTCAGCTCCACAATTAACAGGGGCAACAGCACTTCCTGTTGGATAAAGCAATGCTTTAAAGCTTGGGGAATTCAGGCATGAATGATGTGACCTTTGATCATGTGACCTTTGATACCAGTACCTCAGGGTTTTTTTGGGGGTAAAAGAATATTAATGAAAGGGCAAGGACTTGTAATTTGTGGATGAAGAGCACTAGAACTATTTAGCATTTACAAAGCACTGGTATCTGAAGTTTGACAAATATTCTCCAGCATGGTGGGGGATAGGGATGGTAAAGTCTTGGAATACCTGCACAAGTGGCAAAGGTTGCACCAGTATTGTGTTAATTCCCCTGACATGCTGTCCACCTCCCCAGACACTAACTAAAGTGTTCTTTTTCCCTACGTAATAACACTCTCTCTGTGCAACTCCAAGCACAGGGCAAAAAAAGGACACTAACATGAAGAGTTTCTTCAAGTGTATCATTGGTCTTCAACATTTTGGTGGTCATCTTAGACATTAATAATTCAAACACCACACAAAACAAACCCATTCTGAAAGAATCAAAACCTTATGTTCTAGCAGTGCAGTGTGTCAGCTTTTGACACCTCAATATAGAAGGATTCAGAAATAAATCCTTCATCACTTTTGAAAATCTTGGACATGCCGAAGGACAGCAACAGCACTGTTGAAAATGGAGCTCCCAGACCAATATTCTATCAGCTGAGCCACAAACCATCTTGTTTTCTGTGTTGAGCGCTGCCAGTATGTAACTGATCGTGACAAACATTCACGTATTCCAAACTACTCAAGTACCATTTAAGTAATTCTGCTTTCAGTTAACTGCACTCAGTCCTTTTATTCTGACATTATAATACCAGAAAAATAACAGATAATATTACCACAGTTCTAGTAAAAAATATACATATGTTTTAAGTAATAAAATATAGAACTGAAATCAAGCTTTTCCCTTTAATTTGTATATAAGTTCAATTACGAGCAATACCTCCTAAATCACAAGCAGATTTAAACTGGGAAAGATCAAATGCTGTAGCCACATCTCTTGCTGTCAGGTGGGCAATGCTGTGCATGGCAGACATAAAACGTTGCTTCACCTCCTGGCTGTGATAATAGTCCTAAAAAGAGAAAAAAGCACAGTAATTGAAGTTGATTTTCATTACTTCATTAAAACTATGTACAACTAAGGCAGTAGGTACACACCGTTAACATTAGAATTCTAAAATTAAAAGATCAGTTAAAAGTGCCATTGACTAGTTGCTTGTCCAAATCATTTGCTGTTTCGCTGCAGTGATAAGCAGAGTTTTGCGTCCTCTCCAAAATGTTGATCACATGGACACCTTCTGCAGTGCATCTCAAAAGGACATACACTTGGCTAGTTTGAACCTGGTCTTGGCAATGTCCCAAGGGCTGTTAAATTCAACACTTCTGCCCACCGAAGCTGGGAAAGCATAGCAGGAGAAGGGGTAACCTGAAAACTACTTTTTAAAGAAATACTGTGCTTTTGATATACATTTACTAACACATTTGCTCCACAGCAAGATGTCTCCAGACTTTAAATTGTTTGAAAGGACAGATTTGATTTTTTTCTTTCCGTCTCCTAAAGTGTTCCTTCTTCTTGATATACTCACAAATTGCCTTCATTTAATTCTGACATCTGTTCTCCCAGGATGGGAAAATAACTAGATGATTGGACCATAAGTGAAACCAGAAACATTAAAGCTCATACTGGGTTTTTTTTTTTTGGTTAGGGGAGAAGCAAGTATTCAGTACCAGAACCTCATCTCCCTTTACCCTTGAAATGATACATACGCATGAATCCCTTTATGTCTCACTTTCATACAGGTTTCATCAGCTTTGTCTGGCTTTACAGCTACCATGAAGTGGAAGTATCTTCAGGCTGTGGTATGCATACTGCCATAGGTAGCCCATATATTCTGCATGGACATACTATCCTGTACACATATGGAGCCCAGGCCTGAACTGGTAGCCCCCTGCCACAAGCATTACCCAAGCAAACTCAAGTTGGTAATCCAGATGTTTAACAAAGCATGAGATCCAGTTCTCCTACGTTAAAACACTTACTTTGCACATAAACTTAAGCATCTGCTGCAGCATCTCCCTTAAAGCAAAGTATCTAAACTCCCTTTAAAAGTTGAAGGAAGTTCAACTTTAAAAGTTGAAGAAACTCCCTTTGAAGGATTTTTAAAGGAGGTTCTGTCCACCAGTAATCTAGGTACTAATATCAGGCTAACAGGACCTTCTTAAGTCTCCAAAGCCCTTACTTCCTTCCACCAACTGTGTATAAGGGATGTAGACATCTCCTGTAGGAGACTGGCTTCATCAGCATCTAGAAGTGAAGTATAAATTAAGAACCTCAGGATGTAGTCTGAAGTACACTTTAAGCCAGCACTGCTGTCATAAGACCTGACTTTCTCCTACTCACTCTACTAGCCCTCTCCTTAAACAGGCACAAATATTTATGCCTGCCAACCTGCTTCACCAGGTGGATAATGGATAAGTTTAGCTAGTTATAACCCTAAGCGATTCTCCAGTCTGAACACATCCACCTCAGCTACCCCTGCAAAAGGAATGCTACAGAGATGGAAACAGATGGAAGAAAGGATTATAGTTCTCGTCAGCAATATATACTGGCTTGAAGCATATACAAAACTACAAACCTTCATAGAAGAGACTGGATTCCTTCTCCACTGCATCAACACAAAGCAACTTTGAAAACAGCTTTGATTACAGAGTCAGCACAGACTGAACTGGATGCACATCAGTACCAAGTGACTGGCATCCAGTATGGAAGGAGCACATGTGTGATAAGGTACTACCTGGTGTTATAAAAGGGCCACATAAATGTAAATTGAACAGGCCCAGAGGTTGTTCTGAGAGTATGTTAGCTGCATGG
>NW_010544286.1:0-8890 GCF_000687285.1 Phaethon lepturus | reverse complement strand
CGCGTGCCGGCGCAGCCCTCACCGAGCAGCACGCCGCCGGCTAAGCCACGCCGTGACAATGGCGAGGCTGAACGGTGGCTTTTACTACCAAACATCGAATTTTATTCCAGTCTCTAGCGTGAGTCGGAACGAAGCCTTCCCTTGGGGCGGCTTTTACCGTTTTCTGCTCCGCATAAAGGAGTTGCATACTGCGGGTTCAGCCGCTGCTGCCAGAGACGCTGATGCTGCCATTTTCACTGTCTCACTTTGTGCTTCACCAAGCATTTCCAACTCAAAAAGTCTATTTTAGGAATTTAATCAAAAGCATATACAGTTCTAATCAATCATTAATCCATATTTAGGTGCTGGTGGTTGAAAAACACTTACTCCTTCCAAGCAGAGCCCTGTAAAAACGTGCAGGGAGACGCTGATAATACTGTTAGTATTTTTGCTTAGAGCATAAGTTTTTCTACTACCTTACCAGTATAAAACTTTTCTGAAGTCCAGAAAGATAATTTCTCAAGGTGTCTTTTGCTCTGTTCCTCTCACTGCCGACATCTTCACCGCTTTATCTCCTCGATGCCTGCTGGGTCACCCTTGAGGACCCACATGCAAAGTCTTACCCAGGCTTTGCCACGTGCTGCCCGGTGCCCCCAGCGCCCAGGCATCGGCTGTGGCAGGGACACAGGAAGCACCCGTCGCCGTGAGAGCAGCGGGGGGGTCTGCGGGGTGGGCACTGCCACCCCCTGCCTTGGCACCCCAGCAGGGCTGTTGGTGCTTCCCGCGCTTCCCTGCCGCGGGTGTCGCACGGGGCAAACACTTTGCCCTGCTGCGCGTGGGGGTTACACGAGATGCTTTTTCGTGCCACGGTACGCTTTACACTCGGTACGCTGGCAGTAAGGCGCTCGCCATTTCAAGGACGGGTTCAGAAGTAGAGAAACAGAACGCTCCTGCTGCGACACCAAAGCTGGCTGGCGGACCCCACCTCCTGGGGCAAGCAGGAGCCCAGCCCAGGCCTCCCCACGGCCAGGCTCAGCTCCCCGCTGGTCTCCATCCCAAGAGCAAGCTTCAGCATCCTTTTGTCAGTAAAAGACACCCACTCAACCATTTCTGTTTCTCTCTCCAACCGCCGTAAGTCCAGCATTACTAATTACTCCCAGTAACAGCAGAAGTAAAACATGTCCTGGGGGCTGGTGCCGGTTGTTTGCAATAGCTACCGTGTGTACTAAAGCCGACTTGTTATTCCCTTATGATAAATGGGGTACTTGAGTGACAAAAAGTACATTGCACTGGAATCAAAGACAAGTTTAACTTGTATATTCAACACAAAAGATGAAAATGAAAAACATAGCAGTCATTCCAAACACATTCCATCTAAACAGGCAGCAGACAGTCAGGAAAAAACCCACCCAGAATTCTTGAAGATGCAGTATCTTTTATGCAAAAGAAAAGCAGGATGTTAGAAGTACATGTTTGTGGTGTGTTGTGATCTGTTTAAAACCAGTAGCCACCAATGTGTTTGTTCATAATTCAAGATTTTTAGGGTTTATATTTAATACATAAAACATTTATATAGAGGATATTTGTTCAAGACTGACAGCTGTTCTTTTCCAAGCCTATAAAGCTAGTAAGTTAATTTTCTTTTTAAAAATTCATATGTGAAATCCTTAAAATTGTTTATCAGTTAATTGGAACACATAATACATCACTTATCAAATAAGTAGAGCATAAAACATACAGCAGTGCTATGTAAGGCTGGGACCTTCAGTCGTCCTTTATCCGATGACCATTCAGTGCCGTTTTGTTACACTATTTCCTTCAAGTCCAGGGATTAAAGAAAGTGATTACTGAGTAAGACAGGCACTTTAAAAACCCAACCCAAACCAAAAACCACCAAAACAAAACCCCCAAACATTTGCACTGTTACAATCATCCCACTCTGTTTTCAAGTGCTCCCCTTGAACCGTGCTGGAGAGACAAGAGCATAAGCGCAGCAGCCGTGTGTGAAGGGCAGGGTTTCACAAGCTGCCTTGTGCCTCGTGAAGACTGGTCCCTGGGCCTGCGTGCACCCCGTTGCGTCCCACCGGTCAAGGGAGCAAGCAGCCACCGAGCACCTCCCGCCTGCAAACGGTGACCTTGCCCGTTTGCACAAGGCTGCGATAGGAAGATGTTGTGATAGGAAGAAACAAGAAGCAACCAATTCAAGACATCAAGTCCCACACACTGTGCCAGCTGGGGGCTTGGGTGAGCCCAGGCAGCGTGCGGGCAGGGTCAGGCACACCAACCCTTCTGGTCTTGGGCAGGAGAGAAATCCCAGGGCGGTCCCAGCAGTTTATGGGGTTCTGAGCTCAGACGACAGCACTGAAAGAACACTTAGGTTAGAATCAGACTGATTTTCCTGCCAGAGAAGATGAGAAACGCTGCAATCCAGACACTGCAGAGCAACGCAGCGAAGATGGCAATCACGACCAAAAACTTACATTCTCCTACGCTCCTCAATTGCACCCAGTGAAGGCGAGCCAGGCATGCTAGAC
This sequence comes from Phaethon lepturus, assembly GCF_000687285.1. NCBI lineage: Eukaryota > Metazoa > Chordata > Aves > Phaethontiformes > Phaethontidae > Phaethon > Phaethon lepturus. Next base: position 6,377 of record NW_010544286.1, on the reverse strand, counting down.
CAACGTTTTCAACTCACAGGTTCTCATTTAACCACTCGATACATCTGTTCAACAGCCGGTGCCCTACAGCTAACTCAGCTGGACCAGAGACAAACATCATCATCCCATGAAAGGAGTCCTTGGCATGATCATGCGTGACGGGAACACCCACTGCCCGGAGGCGCCCAGCATACATGACTCCGTCATCCCGTAAGACGTCATGCTCGCAGGTGAGGATGTAGGTGAGGGGCAGGCCGCGTAGCTGGGCATCGCTCGCCAGCAGCGGGGCCGCCCTCGGATCCAGAAAACCTGGGTACTTCTGTGCAAGCTCAGAGCTTCCATAGGTGGGACTGGTGTAAACATGATCTTTCTTCAGCTCTTCAGGCAGCAAATTGCTCCAGTTTACAAACGGAAGTAAGTGGCTCGATTCAACTGGGACATGGCTGTTGGAGGCCATCGCTTCCCTGAGAGATGAATCAGAAGTGAAATATTCACTCCAGAACTTGACCATAAGCACCTTAGGTAAAATGGGCTTGTCTGCATTCTCTTGGTAAGATGGCAAATTCAGGTCAAGCGTTTGAAGAGCAGGATACAGCAAAACTTGGGCTTTGAGTTTTGTTTCAACTTCAGAATCTTCTAACAGCTGTACGAGAAAAGAGGAATAATTACAAAAAGTCAGTTAAAAAGTGTTGGTTCTCTCACGCTGACAGAAGATCTTAAAACTAAGGAATTAACACACGCATGTTACAACATAAGTAAAATATGATTATCAATAAAACCAGGATAGATTACTTTAAAGAAATTCTAAATTCATAGGGAGGTCACCTAAAACAGCACATTCTATTAAAAATTCTCCTGCACCAAATGTAATTTCATTTTATTATGTTGAAGGACAACAATATTTGAGAAATATTCTTTTTGAAGCATTGAGACTTTGAGGCATTTATGCTTTCCTAAGTAGTAACAAATGCTTTTTCTATAAACTATAGAAATTTTCTATTCCTATAACTTAAAAAAAATTGCAGGTTTCTGAGACTCCTTTAATCATTTCACAATTTAGAGCTTATCCATCTGCTGTTCTTTTAACTCGAAGGTGTTAGAACTCAAACAACTATAACTCTATGCATTTGAGATATGAAAAATGAAATGTCATTAATTGAACACTGACATTTCTTATATGTTGTCTTTCCCCTCTTCATTAATAAATTTCCACCTTCTCCATCATCTTTTGCTTTCAGTGTCCACAGCAAATTCACAGCTTTTCCAAGTGAAATTCATTACAATCCAGATAACTTCAAGAGAGCAACAAGATTGGAGTGACTTTATTAAATAAACCTGAGAGAGGAGTGCAAAAGGCCCTGAAACTGTGTGTGATCAGATGACACTGGAACATTCAGTTGTCTTTTTTCCTGCTATTTACATCTATATGAGTCAAATTGCTAAAATTCCCTTTTCAAACAACATACTTAAAACAGTCAAAATGTGCTTAAGGATACAGTGATATATGCCCTAATTATAGGGCCAAGAGCCCATTTTTAGGGTTTAAAGGTTTGGAGTACATCATAGCATCAAAGGTACTTTGATGCCATTAAACTGCTCAAGTAAATTTACTTTCCTGGAAACTCAGAGCCCTCACGGACAGTCCTGCATGCAGTACGTGAGCCACGAGAGACGGCTGGGAGGTGCGCTTGCTTTGAGCAGAGGTTGTTGTTAGTCTTTTGTAAGTGTTCACGAAACAACAAAAAACCATTTTGAGCTAGCAAACCAGCTTTTTTACCTGTTGTGCCACAGCTGCAGCCAAGTTGCCACCTGCACTGTCTCCTGCAACGCAGACCCTGTCTGGGTCCACCCCGTACTGGGACAGGACACTGCTCTGGAGGAAGAACTTTGTTACCGAATACACATCTTCAAACTGAACAGGAAAATGGTATTTAGGTGCCAACCTGTAACTGTCGGAGGCAAGCAGAAGTGTGTTACTTCCTGCTGTTAATAGAGAGAAAGACTTGCTAGCATCTGCCCTAGTTGGTGAATGTTTATTATTTTCCGCGCCCAGAGAAGTAGGAACTATCTGTCTGTCCTGGAGGACTAAATACTTTATTATCCACCCAACTTCATAAAGCAATATCCAAAATAGCCACCAACCACAATTCACTGCTGCAACCTTGACAGCTTTTGTTTACAAATATTTAAGGCTAGCAGGAAAGTACATGATAAAAAAAAGAAAATTAATTGAAATAGATTAATTTATTCCAAACCCTCATCCCATCTAGAAGGAGAATCTCTTACTTGACTGATACCACGACAGCATTTAACCTGTTTGAAGTCCACCTTGTCAGACAATCGTAGGATTTCATGCCTAAGATGAAACAAGTCACTTAGAATACACTCCAGCACATTTGAGAACAGACACGTTGTGGTGGGCTGGCCTTGGCTGGACACCAGGTGCCCACCAAGCCGTTCTATCATTCCCCTCCTCAGCAGGACAGGGAGGGGAGAAAATAAGATGGAAAAAACCTGGTGGGTCAAGATAAAGGCAGTTCAATAAAGCAAAAGCCAAGGTCTTGTGTGGAAGCAAAGGAAAACAAAAGATTTGTTCTCTACTTCCCATCAGCAGGCAAAGTCCAGCCTCTTCCCAGAAAGCAGGGCTTCACACATAGTGGTTGCTCCAGAAGACAAGCTTTGTAATACCAAATGATTCCCCTTCCTCCTCCTTTCTCTTAGCTTTTATTGCTGAGCCGATGTCATATGGTATGACACATCCCTTGAGTCAGTTGGGGTCAGCTGTCCTGGCTGCGTCCCCTCCCAAGATCTTGACCACCCCCAGCCTAATGGGGGGGGTGGGGAATGTTGGCGAGACAGCCTTGATGCTGTGTTATCAACACCATTATAGCTACCGACACAAAGCACAGCACTATGAGGGCTGCTACGGGCAAAATTAACTCCACCTCAGCCAGACCCAATACACACACATACAACAGCATGTTCCTCTTTGCGGAAGCTTTCAGATAACTTCCCAAAACCTCCACCTGGTTTTAACTGCTAAAATACCAGTTCCCTGGCCCTCTCTGTGGCACCTCACATAAAACAAAAGGCAATGCTTAACACTGGCCATTGAGATCTTCCATACGGACCCCTGGCACTGACCGAGAACAGCTTACCTGCCTGTCCTACACACCATCCTCCACCATGGAAGTAGACCACCGCCCTTCTCAGCCCATCAGACGCCTTTCTGGGCAGGTACAGACGGACGGCAACGTTGCTGAACTCTGTGTCCATCACAGTGACGTTTTCATCGGACATGGGTGCGACGTACTCAGCGGCTGTGATAAGCATCAGAGTTTCCATATAGTGCATCAGACCCAGCTGATCAGCAACCTCAGCCTAAAGCCCAAGACAAGGGAAAACAGTATTTTAAGCACAGCCTTAGTTACTCTCAGAGATTAAATTTCCATAAAGCCATTTGATACTCTGTGCAAGCCTGTAAAGCTGCTGTAGCAGTCACTAAGCCAAACGCTGCTGACTCGGAGGAGTCGCTGTCACGCACTGCCCAGCCTGAGCCGCCCAACTCCCTTACCCGCCGTCGCTGCCGCGTGAAGCTCAGTGCTGGTGGCTGGAAGGCAGCCCAGGGGACCACCGCTTCTCGCTGCTAAGACAATGACTGGAAGCACAGGCATGGAGGATAGCAAGGACACCACAGAGGATGTGCAAGAAAGCAGAATCAGCTGAAGCCTCCCGATAGCCAGCGTGAGGGTCTGCTCATCTTTCCAGACAGTTACCACAAAACTAAGTTAATAGCTGCTCCTGTGATGAATTCCAGAAGCAAAAGCAGCCAGTACTTTCAGGATGCCAAGGACACTGGTGGCATAAATACAAGGATATAGCAATTTGACTTCAAGCTGCACAATAAAGTTTAGTGATCAGTTCCACCCCAGTAGCCAAAGAGCATCGTTTAGTGGCAAGTACCCTTATGTTTATTAAAAGGAAGTATTTTCTCTACTTTGAGACGTTAAAAAGGCAGAAGTATATTTTTGCCACTTTACCACAGTCCAGTTCTGTTTAATTTCTTCAGTGTAGATGTAACAACTCCACGAGTCGCATACCTCTGTTTCTCTATATAATGAAGGAGTGCTCCTACTGAATAGCAGATTGAGTCGTGTCTTTATTGCCCATTCCACATGGTCAGCAGATGAGACAAAATTTCATGACGCTGCATGTGCCACTATACCTTCTGAAGCTATTTTCTGCTCCACCATCCTTGAGGAGGATCCAGTTTTGCCTGAGCCACACAAATCCTTTCCTTACATCAGTTTGCTATTTCACAGTAAAAAGCTAAAAACAACCCTGCCACCGACGTTCCGATGTCCACCATCCCTCTGCCCGTGAGGCAGTTCCCTGTTGGTTGAACCAACAGAAGCACAGCTCTGGTGTGGCACCACCACCGTCACTCAGCACTGGCTCCAGCCCGACTCCGACCGAGGCCGATCCCAGTGACACCCTGGCCTGGAGAGACTCCACGGGACCAGGAGGAGCATCCTCCAGGAAGGGAAGTAAGGGTGACGCTAACCGGGATCTCTGTCTGCCTGCTGAGTGCATTAGTCTGGGGGTCTTAAACAGGTCTTTCTCCCAGAAATCAAATCTACCCCAGATGTACAGGTGGAGCCCAGCCCTGTGCAGCCCTCTGAGGTGGAGAGGGCAGGGGAGGCCACTGATGCCCCTGGGCATCATCGGTGCCTCTGGGAAAGCCACGCAAAGGGTAGGGAGAACTTGCCCAATGGGCTCCACGGAAGTTCCCCAACAGAAGAAAACTGATGTGGTTCAGGGAGTTCAGAACCAAGGAATTGCCAATTTTTAATACTGTTAAAGCAGTTTCCTTTGGAATTCATGTTTTAAACATTTATTATGAAATTCTATAGTTCTAAATTAGATTACAGTTACTCTAAGGTGCTAAATAAAATGAAAACAAAAAAAGCCTCAAACCCCAGCAAGGGGGCAAAAGGCAAGCTCCAAAGATTAATATTTGGCAGCTTTCTCTCTGACATCGTGACAATTTAGGCAGGCTAAAGCATTTCAGAATCCCTTTCACTCACAGGCTGTTTTCAACCTTGAACATAAAACTTTTTAAAAAAATTGGCTTAGGTTTCATTATACTAAGTCTTTGGTACACAAGAGTGAATGCAAGCGAAAACATTTCTAAAGGCATTTGCTATGGTCTGTGCTAGAAGCGCAGATCCCAACAACTCCTTCCAAACCCAGCAGCTCCCCCGGGGGGACTCACATTTCCCCACAGCAGCCTTGGGGAGTTGCAACAAGTAAAGATGTGACCGTGCTTGTTTATACATAAATCTCACTGGCTTTCCCCACCACCTTTCTTCCCCTCCTACATTGGATTGAATGGTACTTAAAGAAACATACTTCTCACATTGCTTTTAAAATACTAGAAATATATTCCTAAAAAGACATAAAAACCTGTAATAGACAACAAAATGACATAAAATAATCATGCCACAATGACTGGAGGGAAAATAAAGCTTGGACTTTCTATACTGTGAAAGATAGTGTAAATACCTATTTAAACAAAAAATTAGCCACATTAGAGATTGACTGTGCATAGAGCACGATCTCGGTCATGTGAAATGCCGGCAATATGAGGAACCCCATCACGCGTAGCCTCCTTAAAGCACAGTGTGCTACGGCAATGGGCTGCTGGAGCTACTTGCAGCGAGAAGGTAAAAATAGCATGGAGTGCTTCACGATTTGGGAGCATTACATTACCTAATTCCTAATGATAGATTAAGGAGTAGCTGGGGCAGCAGGGGTAGTTGGTTTGCTTTTTAGACGAAAGAAAGGTATGAGAATACCACTTCAAATTTGCTCGACAGCCATTTGCTATCTGACTTGCTGAAAGAGAGCTAAGGACTTTAAATTTCTAGTTCATTTCAAGCAAAAGTAGAAGAAATTTCAAACAAATTTGCATATATATTTTCAGTTTAATGTGCACCACTCTTGTGCACATTCTAGTTAAACACCGAAAAAATTAAGAGCTGGCACTGTGCTGAAAAAAACACTTGACTAAATTTTAGGCCACTGTACAACTCTTTGAACAGGCATACACAATCCCGTCATTGCGCTGGAACAACTTTGATCAACACGCTTGGTTTGGAAGGTACAGAATTAACAACAGGCCTACGTCTATAAATCAGATCGGAATTTTTTAGTAAAGCAAACACTCCCGTGACTGTTACTAGCACTGTGTTACCAATTGTTTGGAAAGGAAAGCGCGCTGGGAAACCCCCAGCATTGATGTTGGGGTTGCCGGTTTGCGTGTGCATGCTCAGCATTTTATGCGGGTAATTTCCATAGCCCGGCGCCCAGGTCCACGCCCTGGCTGCGCCGCCGCG
>NW_010544285.1:0-24845 GCF_000687285.1 Phaethon lepturus | reverse complement strand
GCATCCCTTGCCAAGTTCAGCTCCAGACATGACTTGGTCTTCCGGACCCCATCCCTGTACTCTTCCCAGGATACCTGTCCCTGCTACCACTGCCTGGGCATGTCCTTCTTGCCCTTCAGTTTGACCAGCAGGTCTCCACTCAGCCATGCTGGTCTCTCGCCTTCCTTTCCTGATTTCTCACACCGGAGGATCGAGAGCTCTTGCACTCTATGGAAAGTGTCCTGTTGTGATCTGCCAGCTCTGTTCTGCTCCCTTGTCCCTGAGGGCAGTTTCCCTATTGACTAACTCCCTGAAGTTTGCTTTCCTAAAATTCAGGGTCCTGACTTTACTCTTTGCCTGCCTCTTATCCCTCAGGACTGCAAACTGCACCAGTGCAGGATCACTGCAGCCCAGGCTGCCTCCAATCTTGACGTCACCAATGAGCTCACATGCGCTGGTGGCCAACAGGTCCAGTATGGGATCCCCTCTGGTAGGGCTGTCTATTACCTGGCACAGGAAGTTACCCTCCATGCACTCCAGAAGTCTCCTGCATTGCCTACACCTCACCGTGCTACTTTTCCAGCAGATGTTGGGGTGGTTCAAGTCCCCCAGAAGGACGAGAGCCTGTGAGCACAATGCCTCCTGTAGCTGGAGTGAGAAGGCTTCATCGACAGACTCCTCATGACTGAGCGCCATGTAGTAGACACCAACCACAAGGTTGCCTTTGCTGCCTTGGTCTCTGCATCTTCCCATAAGCTTTCAACCTGCTCATGGCTATTCCTCAGAGACAGCTCTTCGCACTCTAACCATTTCTTGACGTAAAGGGCAACACATTCTCCCTTCTCACTCTAACCATTTCTTGACGTAAAGGGCAACGCGTTCTCCCTTCTCCTCACCTTTCCCTTCTGAACAGCCTGTAGCCATCGACAGTCGCAGGATTTGTCCCACCAAGTTTCAGTAATGGCAACTTCAGCTGGGCTGTCAGCCATGTCACCCTCTTAGAGAAACCTCCTTTAGTTTCTGTATGTATACATATAGATAGATATGCTGCTGCATATTGTGATTTAAATGGTCATGTGCTTGAAGGTAAGTGACATAGGTTAAAAAATTAGTGTCTTATCATGAGTTTTCAAAGTGTTTAAAATATTCTGGGAAGTTGCTTAAGAATGTTCTAGTTATCTATGGGGCTTTAGAAAAAGAAAGTAAATCCATATTCATAATTAAGAAGGACATTGGGTCCTTTTCTGCAAGTCCGTATTGATATTCAATAATGCAGATTATGTTAGAACCAAAAGTATTGATTTGAATAGTTGAGGTTTTTTCAGTTTCTTATTGACTACCAACCACTATTGTGTTTTTCATTTTTTTATTTTCTTAGGTCTGTACTTCCAGATGTGTGGACAGATGCTGTTGGCAAGGAACATGCAGTCACATACCTGGAACTCTATACTGTTAATTTATACTAATACAGAGAAGATTAATGCAATGTCCTGAGTAGATGTAGATTGTTTATAGTACCAATTCAGGTGTGAAAAGTTGTTCATTACTCTTTGCTCATTAATGTTAACCAGGTTGTCAACTAAATCTTAAATCTTCACTGAATGTGTTCCTTTGGTCCTGGCAGTTATTGTGATTAAAATTTAAACTAATGCGACATGTGTGATGTGCTGTGAGGACTCAAGAGGAGGACCAGAGGGTGTCCTCCAGGTCTGTGCTGTTGACTCAGTGAGACACTTTCCTTGGGCACTCTGGCTGGAGTGATTTTTAGGGGCCAAGGAGCCAAGATGTGGCCAGCATCTCTTTTGGTTTTGACTCTTTAGCTTTTTCCTTCTGTGGCTTTATGTCTTCCTTGTACTCTTAGTACAACACCATGCAGTCTGGACTTCTAGGCATCACACTGTTGCCATTTAACAAGACACAGTGTGCAGAGATGATGGTTTTGAGGGATTAAATTATAATTTAGAAAAAAAGAGTGAGTGGGTTGAGAAAGACCCTACCTATATTCATGCAGAGGGGAAAAGTAAAGTTCAGGGACCTAGACCTTCTTGTTGACTGCTCTTTCTGAATGTACATATTCTTCAAAACAGCCCTGAAACATGTAGTCTTATGACCCGTTTTTTCTAGCACGGTATTGCCTGTTATCACTACCAGTTTCAATGTCTAATCCTACTTTGATTCCTTCTAAACATGTGGATTCAAAAATGCCTCCTGGCACTGAGATCTTTTGGCTATTGCTGCATATTTTTTGATAAAATGTATATATCTCTGTATTCAGCAAAACAAACTTGAAAAAAAGTTTTGTAAATATCAATACCAGTTTATTAAACCTGTCAGACTTGTAACTTGCTGCTGTCACCCAAAAATAGGATTCAGTACTGATCTAGGGCCATCGTTTGCCCTTTTGCTCTCTCTCATGATGATGATTATTAATCATTTATCTTATGACACCAGCAGCATGCTAGCTGCTTCACAGTTAAAAACTAAAGAAAAGATCTCTTCTTACGAAGCCTATCATCAAAACAGACAAAGAGTGGGAGGTAAAGCATAATCATGACTGAGCAAGGAGGTTTTGCTCAGCTTTTTCTGCCCCATGACTTTTTTCATTGGATTGTGTTATTGGGGTAAACCCGATTTTTTTTTTTTGGTGCAAATTTTACTTCCTAATATAAAAACCACATGACAAAATTAAGATTGATCACTATTTTCAAGTAGATGAGCTCAGGTTATCTGATACTGGGTGGGGGCAGGCACTCACAACCACAGTGATATCCTGGCACTCCCAAGAGGTGCTTCTAACAAGAGCAATGCATGTGGAGCCATTTATGCATTAATCTTTCTAATGCCAGAACTGCACAGCTCTTGCTCTGAATATTTGAGGACCCTTGGTGGCTAAGACAGTCTTTCAGAAGAAGAGAGGAAATCAAACTCAGCTTTCCTAGATCCAACCACAAGGTTGTCATAAATGGTGGGTGCCTCCCCCTTCAACAAAAGACGCACCCTGCTTAGGCTTTTTGAAAGAATAATGCTATGAATGTGCTATTGAAAAAGAACATATTTTTGTCTTCTAAATCCCAAATCCAGCTTCCTTCAGCATTAGCTCTCTCCAGAGAACTTAGAGTCTGCAGAGAAATGGATTTTCAAGGACACTGCTTCAAATACCATGCAATGCTTCTGCTTTGCTTTTTTAGGGGCTCCCTGATGTTTACATCCTTTTCTGAGGTGTCTGATTCCCTTTCCATAAAGAAAGACAAGTGCCTCAGCACACAAGTGAGTATTTCCCTCTGAGGGTCAAAAAGTTATACTGCCAGATTTACCTCTTAGAAGCATAACTTGTTGTTCTCAGAGGAAGCATATACCTATGCTCTAAGCAAGCATAGAAAGTCAAGGAAAACACAATAGTAACCAAGTGAAAATCTGTCCGTCTCCCACACTGGAATTGTTCCAGCATTGCCCTTTATGCTGCCTAGATTATCTAGCAGTCATTTACTAAGTAATGACAATTAATATTCAGTCAGTAGCTGGTAGATCTTCTGCCGCGCCCTTTGCATATCCCTAGTAATGGATCCTTGTCTGATAAGAGTGCTCTGAAACAGTTGGTGGTGTGAGCGTTTGGGGACATCAGCTTGGCCACCATAACCTCACTGCATTTCACGGATAGCAAAAGAAAGTTATTTTAACAGAAGAGCGCGCTTTTGGGTAAGCTGAGGTGTTCCTGTTCACATGTGTGTGTGTGGCCTCGTTGTGTGACAGTGGACACTGGAGTGGGGTAAGTACGACCGATGAGACACAGCTCCCCAGAGCCAGTTTGCCATCTTTTCCCAGTCAGGCTCTTTTGTTTTCTTTCCCTTTATTGGAGCTGTAGAGTATTTTGGTCTAAAGCATCCTCATTCACAGCCAGGATTTATCCTGCCACAGGACAGCAAGGGAACCGTTCAGCCCTCCAAGGCACAAGCCCTGTTGCTACAGCAATGTAACTAGGCTTTTAACTTCAGTTCTGCATTAATATTCCCAATGCAGGAACTGCCAGGCTCTTTTTCTATTTCTGAAAGATAGGAACAAATCATGTGACACAGCCACCTGCAGAAATTAGCCTTGCCTGAAATGGCAGGCTGCAAAACCAGCAAGGAATGGAAGTCTTGCATTAGAAAGGTGTCTCAATGCCGTTATTGTTTCATCTATCCAAGTTCCTAAAAGACTGGGGAAAAGTAATTACTGCAAGAAAGCAAGAAAGCAAGCAAACAAGAAAGAAAAGAGGCATACAGGAAGAACAGGGAACTGTATTTTTATTTTTAACAATGGAGGCATCTACTTGTTCTGAAATGGTCAAAAATTAACTGGCGTGAAGAGACAAGCACTTACACTAGGAAATTTACTCAATTTGTTATTCCCTCTCCCTATCCAAAATACATAGCATTTGAAAACAAGTTGTTTGTTATTAATGTGTCCAGAAAGTTATTCCTGAAACTTTTATTCTCTAGAAAAAAGAGAGGGAAAAAGAGGGAGATTGTTGCTATAGATTCACATGTCCTGATTTAAGCAAAGTGGGCTGAAACTTAAGCAAATCCAAATATAGAGACATATTCCTTTACTGATCATCCTAATTTACAAATTTAAAAAATAATGGGGGAAAATACATTAAAGATTGCCAAGAACGGTGGATCAATAAGAAGACAGCTGCTACCTGGTACACACACTTGTTTGCTTTGCTTCTGTGTGGGTTTCTTTCTATGAGGTGTGGATAGGGGTTTGACCAATTGGTTTTATCATATCTTAGTTTTCTGAAAAGGACAAAAATAGAGGAGTATTCTGACAAATTGATCCAAACTGCTCTCATTCTTCTGAGATAAGAGAGGAGACCACAGAATGCCATCAGGGGCATTGTTTGTACCAGGTAAAGAACTTCCAGAAAGCTTTATTTGAGTAAAATCCAATCCATCTGGCCATCTAAAGAGAGCAGAAAACTTTAAGGTGTTTTAGGGAGGACTGATTGCACAATCGGAGTGATATCGATATCCTTGCTCGCTGGTGTAACCACACTGTGTATGGACAAACATCAGGTATTTTTATAGCAATTACTATGAATTAAATACTTAGCAATGGGGACTCAGAAGACCCACTAAAGTGTTAGTTTCCTCTAACAAAATTAATGTGGTATAAATCCTGAAATCAACACATACAGAACCTGGACCATTTTTGTAAATAATGACTTTTTTTATATTTCACTTTAATTAAAATTGCAGTTCTGCAGAGGTTGAAAGAACAGAAGCAGACCACAGAAAGTATGCAGCAAGCCTAGGTTTGTGCATCAGAGTGGTAAAAAGTAATATAAAATAGGGAATAAACATAGGTTAGGATCAGAAAACAGTAAAGGAAGTACATGATAGAGAACCTGCAAAGAGCACCACAGTATTAGAATGTCTTGCAGGCACTGGGGGAAAAACAGAGTTTATATAATCTTGTTTTTTATCAGAAGGGAGACATATTTATGAATACAAATCAAAACTCCACCAAGTAGAAGATAATTCTTAAGAGAAATATTTATGTGACATACTGAATGATGCTGACAACTTCATTTCTCAATACCTATGCATATACAATATCTGTTTCTTGGACCTGCCTATAGTGTGAGACTGTACTATAATGAACAGAATATCTATGCAAGTGGTAATGAAATATTCACTAAAGCAGTCGATACTGCTGCGATATAATCCAAGGTTAAGAAACCTTGAGACTGAGCAAAGCAAAGTTAACATAGAAAAGTATTTTTTGTCACCTAGTAAAATAAATTGAAAAATCCATAAATCTAAGGTTGTTGCTTGCAATTGTTGTTGAATAAATGATTGTTTTATTCTGTGACTTTCAAATAGAAAAAGTATAACAGTACCCTAGTCTTCTGTATTTTACCTAGGGATAAGGGGAAAAAAAACAACCCCAACTTCATTTACATATACCACTGAATCATGTCAAAATATACTACAAAACACCATACTAGCATTTTGAAAATGATAGTAGAAGCTATTAGGAGATGATTATGACCTCTTGAAATGCAGCAGACACATCTTCAAAGAAATAAAGAAGCCACATTATTGATCATAATATTTTCTTCTAGTAGTGCATATAAAAATGCAGTGCACCATTTCCTTATGCTCATTTGACTTCATTATTTCATGCTAAAAATTCATGAAGTTGAGATTCTCCTGCCCTCACTCAGGCACCTGAAAGTTGGACATCTAGCTCAAAACAGATTACCATAGATTTACCTTATAATCAATGGAGAGAAATAGGTCTCTCTATCAGGTAATTCATCTCATTGTCAGCAAAAAGCAAGAATCAGTTTCCCCAGAACAGGGGGACTATTTGGAACAGGGGGATTATTTGAACATCTTTAGATCCAAATATCTGCATGAGCTTAGCAGATGAGATGCAGGATAGGTAGGACACCCATGTTCCTGTGATATGCAGCTTGGTAACCTGAAGTGCCAAAAGTGACAGTAGACACCTGGGTTATTACAAGTGAATGTTTCCCAGAGCATCCAAGGTAGGAGTTACTCGGGAGGGCTCTGTTCCATTCTCCTAGCTATGAAGGGAGCCTAGGACGATGACTTAAACGCATATTTACAGCTTTTAGATATTTAAATCGTGTCCCACCTTTTATGTGAACATTATTCCTACTAATAATCCATGTAATTCTTCACACACACAAAGAAATAGATCCCCTCTGCTTCATATTTGCTGTCATATTGTCAGCTTTAAGATCATTCATATCAAGAGAACCTCTGCAAAAATAGTTTCCTCAGGTGGCTTTCCAAAATGAGATGTCCCACAGCAGAGATTAATTTTTTTTTTAGAGGGACTAAATATAGTCTTTCATGAGACTGTTGCAGTATTTATTTTTAGATTTAGAAAAAAAAGGTGGGAGAAAGAGACAATAGATGTTATGGGTAAAGTTATTCTCTTTAAACATTTCAGTTTTGGTTGAAATATTGCCTAATACTGCCCAGCTAAGAGCAGTGTTACTTTATGTGCTTAATTTAGGTTTATACATCAAGAGGGGAGAGGGTGATTTAGATTCCTCTATAAGGTGCTCTGAATTGCCTTCTAGAGTATCCAAGTCCATGCTTTGACCCTAGACAACCAAGGGGAACGTCTCTCCTTTAAGCCACATCAGTCCCATTTCATGCCAAACACAGAAAGTTTTACCTGCTGCTTTCTTTTGCCTTTTTTGTCTGCTTCTCTATATGTTTATGTAGGGAGGCAGAAACATATGCTCACATCCTCATTCGCCTGCTTTGGAGAACAGATTAGAATTTGCCTCTTCAGAAAATCTCCTCAGCAGTGGAGTACATGTAATATAAAGTAGATGTCTCTTTGTTGTAGAAGTGGTTTCCTTTTGCATAACTAATTATCACTGAGTAGGGACCTAAATCTAAGATACCTACATCTGACATGGGCACTCCGTTATGGCAAGTTTTCTGTTTGTCTCCTTGGCCAATAAATGCTTCTTTATTTGAGGTATGAATGGGAAAAAGTAATAGACATGTTTCTCAGCCTCATTCCTTTGAAAGTGCAAAACTGGAATTCAAATAGTCTTTCTTATATCTTAGCCGGAGAAGAAAAATTAGCGGGTCTCCACAGGCTGTTTTGTTTTATGCCTTATCTAACTACACTTTTTGTGACTTGCTAGCAGGAAACAGATGATGATATGACTGGTGCATATGCAGCTCGAGAGTCAGAATTTTACTTGTTAGAGAAGTTAACTGGTGGAAAATCGGGTGCTTTAGATAAGGGAGAAAATATTTAACAAGACCCACAATGTGAGCCCAAAATGTGGACGACAATTTAACGGCGGGTAGACACCTGCGTATGTGACAGTATTTTGTGGTAGATGGCAGATGGCTTTTTTGTTGCAAAGCAGGCATGCGAGAGAGGAGTACAAGGTACTTATTTATAAAGTCAGCAAGGGATATAAGTACTGGTTTTGTTATACAGTTTCATCATGTAGTTTACATAAAATTATATGAGATTATAACATTTCATTACAGGAAAGGTTATGCTAAGATGGTTCTTTGGTAGCATTTCCTTTCTTTTAAGTGTCTACATGATGACAGCAACAGTAATGCAAATAGTGGGCTTGGGGATTTTTTTGTAAATAGACTAGAACCAGCTGTCATTTTTGGTAGTATAGATGAATAGTGCTTTATAGAGCCAGGGGTAAATAATTTCTAGGCAGATTGTTTCTTAGTTATTCTTAGAAGAAGCATATGTGCTGCATATCAATGCCAGGAAATCACTCGCAGCAAGTGTGTTGGTAGCAAAAAGATACTGCTATTAATTGGCGCTTGTAAATTTGAACTACTTGTACATTTTAGCCACTGATATTACAGATACAGATTAATTTAAGTAAAAATTGAAATTTGGTAAAAAAAAAGTAGGGTTAAGTGTTAAATCAACATTTCTGCAAAATGTCTTTACCAGGAAATTTTGTGGTATCAGCAAAAATTATACAAAGTTAGTTACATTAATATTTTTTGGGATATTGGTGAGAATTTCAGTGAAGTCTTTCAGGGGATACTTTTGGGTGTTTTGGAATTCAGAATAACTTACTTTCTTACATTTCATCAAATAGTACAGTTTAACTGATCCAACTCCAAACTTTCAAAATGGATCACTGTTTTCTCAGGGAATCATGGGAGGAAAAAAAGTCTGACTCCAAAATTAGCAAGCATACACAAGGTAGGTGTTGTAAGCTAGCTGGTAGAATACCTAACTAACTACAAGTATAATGAGAGTTTGCCATTTTCTCCCTTTGTTATTTCTACAAACTAAGCAGCAACTCAGAAAACAAGGTTGAGTGAATACTAAAGCTGCTTTCCTCAAACTGTGAATGATGAACTACAATTATCCCTGCCTCCAAAATTTGATCCAGCTTCTTCTTATATTCTTAGTAGAAGTACTTATAAGGAGTTGGGGAACTGGGGTGGTTCAGTCTGGAGAAGAGGAGGCTGAGGGGAGACCTTATCGCTCTCTACAACTACCTGAAAGGGGGTTGTGGTGAAGTGGGTGTTGGTCTCTTCTCCCAAGTAACTAGTGATAGGATGAGAGGAAATGGCCTCAAGTTGTGCCAGGGGAGGTTTAGATTGGATATTAGGAAAAATTTCTTCACCGAGAGTGGGGGCAAGCATTGGAACAGGCTGCCCAGGGAGGTGGTGGAGTCACCATCCCTGGAAGTGTTCAAAAAACGTGTAGATGTGGCACTTCAGGACATGGTTTAGGGGGCATGGTGGTGTTGGGTTAACGGTTGGAGTTGATGATCTTGAAGGTCCTCTCCAACCTTAGTGATTCTGTGATTCTGTGATTCTGAATATCTCCTTATTTTTCTCTAAACATTTGGAGAACTTCTTCAGCAAAACAAACAAAGCAACTTGCAGGTTGCACACTAGGCTATTACTATACGCTGAATCAAAGAAAATGAAGAATTTTTAAAAATAAACAAAGTATGTATCTATGTATACATGCGAACAAAAATAATTAGAATGGCAAGATATGTCCTCTAAAAACTGTTCTTCGGTGCAGTACAAGAGCCTAAGGAAAACTAAATATAACTCTTCAGTCTTGGAGAAACTCAGAGGCTGTAGGGTTCTGCTGTATTTTAATTCAATAGTTGGGAAGCCATGGTCCTGGCTTTGTCCAATTGACCTTTACTAGACATAAAACCCGAGAAAGAATAAAAGACTCAACACAAGTTTTGGAAAGTTTGTTCTTACAAAAAGGTATTTTGTTTTCTCCATTAAAAGAGAAAAGAAAGGAGCATGAGAAGTACTCTCCACATTTTTTTTCTAGCCAAAATTTATCTGTTTGAACAGTGCAAAATCAGTGGAGCTGAAGGAAGATTGTGCTGTATAAATTGTGCTTCTGATTTAAATCCAGACTTCTTTGGATGGGCAGTTCACAGACTTCTACAGTGGCATGTAGAAAGCCTAGTGGATTAGATGGTTTTGTGTAGGTTGTGAAGAAGGAGATGAAAAATGGGAAGCTAATTTCAACCTGGCCAGCACAGCACGATAATATTACGCATATGACCTATAACTGAAATGTTCTTTATTCCCTGAAACATTTGCAGTATCCTGCTGTGGAGATGAGCTTATTTGCTGCTGCTGCTGCTGGTGGTTGATATTATTTTATTATGCTTTAATTTTCTAATCTTCAGTCTTGTGATTAACTGTATGCAGCACGCAGTTTGTATAGTTCATGTTCAATACCGCTTAAGTTATACATTAGAACAGAGAGAAAAGAACCAATTTGGTTTCAAAGACCTCAACCTTTGAGAATTTTTAGCATTTCAAGGATTTTTTCATAACTTTGTACCTAATATACTTTGTGGTTTGTTCATCTTTGGTCTGTAAACAGTCAATTAACTTTGAATGCTATTGATTAGTAATTGGGATAAAAAAATAACTGGTATGACAAAAGAACAGTAAGCTCTTTGTGTAGGAATTGTGTTTTTCTGTCTTCTTTTTATTGTCACAGTAGATATTTCTACATTTATTTTATTTTGGTCAGAGCATCTGATTTCTATTACAATGTGACAAACAATAATAATACACAGATCAGTAACTAGAGTTTAGATTTTCGAAAGCTAGCTAGCAGAAAACACTTCCATCTGCTTGGAAAACTTTGGACCAAACCTTTAGAAAATAAATCCAAGCTACCTTCACTTATTGTAAGAGATACTAAAGATAATCAACTACGAATTAGCTATACTTTTTAAAAAACTAAATGGACATTCTAAAGAATAGTGTAAGAATTCTTTTATTTTAAAGAAAATCTATTATGTCTGCATTTGTCTTTTAGACCAAGTACAATAACTAAGAAAAGCACATTTAAGTCCTTGAATGAGCACTGGAAGATGTTCATTTGGCACTGTTCGATTTCTTCTGCCATAATCGTAGCTTCATAGAATCATAGACTCTTCAGTTAAGCATAGGATTTTTCCTTTTATGTATCTTATTTACTCTATTTCTTACATTTCTATGGAGAAGTTATATGAAAATAATGTCTATCTTATTATCTTTTGAAACTACTGGAATTTGCTTATTTTCCATGTTACTAGTGGAAGGTTCCTGAAGACACTCTGAAGCACAATCAGCCTAACTAGGTGGCTCTTGAGACATATTGTTAAAGGCCTTTCACACTGTAAATTGCTCAGCTTTCCCAGGCATGGAGTTCCCATTTTTTTCATGGGCTTCAGTTTAAGCCCACAGTTTTTCCCAGTCGACATGGTCTTGGAAAGCTAGTTTTTTGTATTCTCCTTGCAGCAGGCAGCGTGATACAGATGCCTAGAATGATGACACACATCCCCTCCACCTTCTCTTCTCCAGACTAACCAACTGCACTTCTTCCTACCCTTCTTCAGGGGGAATATTTATTAGTCCTCTAATTCTTTTCCTCCAGACTAAGCAGCTGGTCCATATTTTTCTTGATGGTGATATTCCAGATTGAATATGATACTTCATCTGAGATCTTTTCAACATCCAATGCACAGCTAAGCAGGGAGATGATTTCACATATTTTAGAGGCCATACTCCCATTTCTGTATCTATTCATGTTGTTCACCATTTCACAATACCATGACATAGCTCTCTTGTTCAGTTTGGTGGTCTCCAGCCATTTCTTCTCTGTATGTTATTTATCCATTTGAACATTCCTGCCTAACTGTAGTACTGCCTCTGGGTGTGCTCTGAATTTCATCCTTTTTTTCATTCCATCTCTCAGATTTAACAGGCCTATTTTGAATGTAGTTTCTATTCTCCAACATACTGTCTGTCCCTCCCAGTATGGTATCATCAGCAAAGTTAATGAGTAAACTCACTGCTCTATCATCCAATTCTTTAATGAAAATATTTAATAGAACAATAGAATGGACTCCTGCAAAATTCCCTCTATGCATTCTTCTATCTTGACAGTGAACTATTAATAATCACAGTCTGTGTACAGTTTTCTATTCTATAGTATTATCATTTAGACTGACATTTCTTTACTGGCTTATGAGAATTTCATGAGAGAGAATGTCTTTCTAAAGGAAAGATACATTACATCTATTGTTTCTCCTCCATCCACAAAACCTGCCATCCTGCTGTGGAAGGAAATTAGATTAGCTAGACGTGATTTGTTGTTGGCAAATCCATGTTGGCTCAATGTTCATTTCCTTGTTGCCTTGCAGGTGCTTATGAAGAGTTGGTATGATGATTTGTCCAACTGTAGAGAAAGAATTGAAGTTAACTCAGCTTGTAGTACTTGGGTCCTCTTTTTTATCCTCTTTTAATGGAAGATTTTCCTTTCTCTGGTCTTTTGATATGACATTTCTTTCCCACAGTATCTTTAATATGACCCTTAATGGCTCTAAGCTATAATCAGCCAGTCTTTAAGTACCTAATGATGTTGTTCATCAAGATCATCTGGCCTGAAAATACATAACTTACCTAGTTAGCTATTGAGCTTAGCCCCTGGACACACATAGACATATATATCTAGACACCTGCTTTGAGGTGTCTTAGTGTATGATTCAACTGAAACGTAAGCATCTGATGGCATTATAGACACTGTGGGAACCCTTCCTGGCCTCCAGCTTCCACTCCAGAAGGATATGCATCTCCTGAAGGATCTATATGATATCTTTTGACCTCAAATATATAGCTAATTTACAACAGGGAAAAATGGTATTAACACCTATATTTAGGCAAGAGATTTGTGCCTGTACAGCCAAAGCAGTCCAGACAACTCTTTGGTCAATAGATGTCCATTGCAGGGTGATTGGAATTGCTCTCTGGGCTCCCCTGACTACATTGACTAGATCATCAATGACTATTGTGGAAACATCTACTTTCACATAAAGATGCTAGCTGTAGACACTCAGAGCTTGATTCAGTTGTGAAGACATAGGCATTTGTGCCAATTTAGATGGTATAAGGTATCTTTCCTGGCTTCTAGCTGATAATCCAGGAAGACACATGTAACCTGTAGCTCCTGCATCATACTACCAGTTCAAAAGCCTCCAGAAGCCTGTGTTTAGGGAATTAATCAAGGGTCTAAATTTCAGTCTTAATGTGGAATTTAATCTTATTCTTGGACTTGAACTGCTCTCTTTACCCTCATCTACTATGTCACCTAGGGTAAGTTTGCTCCTGCTGTTTTTTTTTAGTGACTTGACCTTTTGTTGTTGTAATTGCCATTTAGAGCCCTGTTTCAGTCCTTTAGCTGTGACTCATTTTACTTATTCATAAAACAGAGAAAAACACTCACTTATAACTACTTATAGCAGTTATAAATGAGCTACTCTTAATAAGTGATATGAATATCCCCACATAGGAGTTATTCTCTAAGTCCCAGTTAACCAAAGAAACTTTGGGAGTTGACATTAATTCTAAAATGAAACTATATATTGTTAACAATGGATAAAAAGCCTGCTGTTTCCCTTGCTGAAATTCAGGCCCCTTCTAAATGAGACATTTCTGAAAAGGTTGATTGAAAGGTGATAATGGAAAATCTGTAATGGTCATGAATCCAATTACAGTCCATTATGACAGACCAATAATCAGAACACAGATACAGTGAAGTGCATGTACGAATATTACCTGAAACACTTGGTCAGCAGGAGCTTGACAACTTCTCAAGCTTCTTATAGAAATACCTTCTTCATGAAGTTTATTGCTTTTGTTTTCAGATCCGTTTGGGACAGATTACATAATCTTGCTAAATGTCACAACCAGTTGGTAAATAATGGCTTACAGCACAGTCCTGTGCACTGCAGACCCAGGGGCTTGATATGTAGGTTCAGTTCAAGATTATGAGTATGATCTCAAAAGGTCCTCTCCAACCTAAGCAATTTTGTGAATCAGGGGGATGCTCTTGCTCATACTGGCTAAAAAAAAAAAAAAAAAAGATCGTAGTACAAATAATGACCAAAGCAGCCATTGGATCCACTGATTTCATTCTCTAGCTTCAAAACAGCTACTTCTGCTTATTATTCTGTG
Organism: Phaethon lepturus; assembly: GCF_000687285.1. Taxonomy (NCBI): domain Eukaryota; kingdom Metazoa; phylum Chordata; class Aves; order Phaethontiformes; family Phaethontidae; genus Phaethon; species Phaethon lepturus. The sequence continues at coordinate 10,836 of NW_010544285.1, read as the reverse complement.
GCCTAAAGTCATCCTAAAAAATATGTCTCACATTTCTGGAGAGTAAGTGATGGAAAATAATATTACCTCCTCCTCTGTCCATTTTCCAGTTTTTTTCTACCCAAAGTTTTTGGTTTCTGGCCAACGTAAGGACAGTTGGCTGCGTACTTGAAGTGGTTTCAAGCTCTGCAGAAGTATGTGTTTCAGAGCTGCGCAGACAATATGTATGTCTAAGAGACAGAGACAGAGCTTTAGACACACACCTCTTCAGCCTGGCCTAGGAACTCTCTGTGCTCAACCACCAGACACATTTAGCTGCCTGAGTCAATGTCAGTAATTTGTGTGTGAATACAGCATATTTTCTGCTGGATGTCATGTGAAATATGTGCGTGTGTTCGGAAATGTTGCATTGTACTGTAGAGGCTGCTCAAAACAAAAAATGAGGCATAAGAAGACAATTGTTGTTCTTGATCATGAACTTAGGAAACCGAAGTTGTAGAGTCCTTTCAGTGCAATTGTTCTCTCATTTTCTGTGCTAGATGAAGTGCTTGTTGTTGAAAGAATATCATTCTAATGAAAGTCTCTACATAATTTTTCAACCTGATCAAGGATTTACAGATTTCATCTCCTGTTGCTAGAAGTTGGGACAAAAGCTACAGTAATTTGTGACTTGCTGGGCCAGCCTAATGTAGTCCACAAGATCAGGAAATTATAAGTAGCTCTCAGATGTCTTCCGTTCCAGCTCTCCCAGATTCTGAGTGCAGTTTCAGATTCTATTAAACACGAATTTTTTGAAAGTGCCAGGTCTGAAGCATCTTGGTTCTGTGTTTCTTACCTTTCCGTGGAGCCTGAGTGATTGAAATAATTTTCAGTTTGATGCATCAGGGGAATATGTGGCTGAGTAAATCTTCTCTAATCCAAGTGAAAGTACTGAAAAGAAGGCCTTGATTTTTAAAGCAGCAGTAACTCAGTTCTAAGTGCTTTAAAATTCAGACCACTTAAAGACAAACTATCAAATCAACTAGAATCTCTTCCCTTCTTCTTCCTCCCTTTCAGCTCTTTCCCATTCATCATCAGTCCCAAACTAGATAAAAGTTTAAACAGGCTGTCAAAATATTTCTGTCTATTTTTCTGTGTTAGTTTCTAAATCATGTCATTTTCCCCCAGAACACGTGCTTTGATTCATGCCATCTGAACTTCAGAATCTTTTGCCTCAATTAAAACCAAAAATTGCCAACATCTGTTCAAAACCTGGTCCTAGTCCTTCTTTCAGTCAGAACTTTTACTCATGCCTGAGAGTTTAAAGCTAAGCTGTGAGCTTTGAAATACACGTTTACTGAGCTTGTACTAAGTTCAGTATTTTGGAAAGAAGCATAACTGGAGTTACGCCTGAGAGAAGAAGCAGTTATACAACATTAATTATTTGAGGAATCAGAATAACAGCAAATTTTGAGTGACGTTACCTGATGCTTCAACAAAGAACATGCCTTTTACTGAATGCAACCTACATTGACATCATTGTCTGCTTTTGTGTCTAGAATTTTTAAACAGAAATCTTGTGTATTTTCTTTTTTTTTTTTTTTTTAGAAAAGCATTGTGGAAATGTTTTGAATAAGGCTCTTTAGCCTGAAGTTCTTTCATACAAGCAATGATTCACAAGTTTGCATTTCAGGACCTGTCCTATCCTGCTTATGGGTTTTGACTTTGGCTAAAATCTAGGACAACAAATAAAGAAACCACAATCATAACTCTTTGAGAATTAGTTAGTTGCAAATAAATAACAATAATAGGGATAAACAACATGGAAAATTGGAATGCTTCTTACTAGATTTATTAATGGTTCTCAGTGCATAGATATCTATGCCTATTATTTTCTAATGCTATCTTGGCACTTGCTGTTCCCCACATGTTGGTCCCTCAGGGCTACAGAGAAAAACACCTGGTGACTTCAGTAAAATGTGGATCGTGCCTTCGTAGTAGCACGTTGGAGAGTTTTTTGTTCCTTATTATGAGTCTATCAAGTGTAGACATGGCATACAAACTTTCTGCTCGGAGTTTCCTTTCTAAGGCAGATCCACCAGTTTGCATCCAAAGACATTATAGTTTTCTCCCGTTCAAAGTAGGAGTACATATATCTTGGCTGTGATCAAATACCTCACACCTGCAGAGACAAGAGTAGGATTTGTGATGTTGAATGCAATGACCTTTGGCAGCCTCTGTTATCAAATTTGTACCAAATTCTCTGTACAAATGCCTGCAATGGAACTCTGCAGCTTCTGTTCTTGTTTCTTTCTGTTGCTTTTTTATTAGGTGTTTGTTATGATCAGCCTTTCATTCCTGGCTGCTTTACTTTGCAGCTAAAAACTTACAAGAGAGTGGGGTGAAAGAGCTTGAAAGGAGGAGCCACACATAGTCCATAGGCCACCCTAAAAGCATTTCTTCCTATTGGTTAGATAATGAAAACATTTCTTTTGAGGTAACAGCATCCATGTGTTTATCAGACTGGGAAATGCATTTACTGGTTTACGGAGATAATCTTCATGGAGAGCTGGCCTTTTACAAAGTTTGCACAAAAAATTTCATTTTGGTGTGTATCTGTCTACTGCTGCAATCAGATATTGCTTGCATTTCCAGACTGAGGAGGCAATAAGGGTCCTCTCACCAAATGAAGAACTGCAGTTCCAACCAAGTTCCAACATGACGCATCTTGCAGCAAAAGCAGTCCTGCACCTAGGATAGAGTAACCCCATGAAGCAGTACAGACTGGGGGTTGACTGGCCTGAAAGTAGCTTTGCCAAAACAAAAAAGCCCCAAACAAAAAAATCAGCCTGGGGGGACTCAGTCAACAGTAAATTGAACATGAGCCAGTAGTGCGTCTCCGCAGCAGCTGTGCCAGGGCTAACGTGAGTGTAGCCATCAGGTCAGGGGAAGTGATTTTTCCCTTCTCTCTGTCTGGCACTTGTGAGGCCACACCTGGAGTCCACGTCATTTCTCCCCACATGACAACAGTGCCATGGGCACACTGGAGGATGGCCAGGGAAGTCTTCCAAGTGGTAAGGGACTGAAGTGCAAGATGTATGAGGAGAGGCTGAGACAACCATCTTTGTTCAGACTGAAAAAGAGAACATTTGAGAGACTCTTGTCTAAACCTTCTTAATGTGATAGTGCAGAGAAGGAGGAGCTAAAATCTCTTCGAGAGGCATAGTCACAAGCTGCAACGTGGGGAATTCTTATTTGAATTTGATACAAGGAGCACAGATTTTAACATGAAAATGTTCCAACACTGGAACAGGTTTCCCAGAGGGCTGTGGGATGTCCATCTTTGGAGACCTATGCTTACTTTTCAGGTGCTTTTCGGCATTAAAGACATCACTAGATTATTTAGGCAACTGAACTGTCTCTCATGTGTCTGCCTTCATAATGTAGCAACCATCGTGCCTAAAGCAGTACCATGTGCACTTACGGACCGTGACCCCACTGTGTTGAGCTCTTTACAAAAGCAGTTACAAATAGGCTAAGGAGGAATGAGCATATTGCTGATGAACAATTGTCTAGTTTACTGCAGGTGTATTGGCAAACAAATTTTGGGAGAAGTTCTGAGGAAATGAATAGACCTGCTTTGAGATATTTATTGGGAGTGCCTCAGGGGGCAGCATGAACAACAATATTTCTTGTTTAAAATGTTCAAGATGGATTTTGTCATAATTATCCATTTGAAAGTGAATTTGTGGGAAGAGTTGGCAGGGGAGATAAGCTGAGATGAATCTTAAAAGTGAAGACAGGGTGCTGGTGTTCAATTCAACAAAGATGGGGCAGCCAATGGAGAAATGGAAAGGGAGGTAATGTGCAAATATTCCTTCTTTCCAAGGTCTCAAAAGGCCTGGTACTATTTTTAGTGCTCTTCAAAATCTAGGTGAATCTGTTGAAAGAGAAAGTGACATATGCTTCACTCAGCTGCCAAATATATGATCCTGACAGTCAGATATTATTCCCATTCTCAACAACTGCAACCACTATCCTCCCTGAATGTAAGAAAGCCTTCAGGAAATAAGCTGAGAAAAGAATGTATACAGGACCATAAACATGCTGGTGAGGAAAGGGAAACATTTAAACAGTTAGTCAAGAAGCTGGGTAATTGGATGGAAGTTTTGGTCAACTTAATGGGTAATTGGAAGTTAGGAGATGTCTGACTGGGTGGAAGATTTGTTTCCATGAAAGGCATAGGTCTTCTCTTCATTAAACAGGTGCCAAGAAGAACCAAAGCAGTTCCTTGTCATGTTTGGATGACCAGAGAGCACCCGTTGTCCAAATGTTTTCAATCTGAGTTTGCTTAGAAGTTTCATTCTTTCTTCCTTGAGAGGACTCTTAACTACAGGGATATGCACATGGTTATGTGTTAAAACATGGTAAGCACATAAGATTTCTGTATTAAAAGACCATGTCTCCTCTATATGCCTAACATTAATCAAAAGGGAAGGAAAAGTTTGTGCTGCCCAGATTCACTTACTCCATTCTGTAGTGTAAAAGCAACTTGGTAACGACAGGTTTGGTAATTCTGTTAGTACTGATATAGAAATCTTCACTAACTTCTTGAATAAGAAGCAGCTACATGTGAGATGCTTTGGCCATGCATGAAGCAGGGTAGATAACTGGAACTCTTTGAGAAGCATCTTAAAGTATTGTGTGAAAATGTGTCAGAGCTATGTTTGAAGCAGTATTTTTCATGCACATGGGCTATTTGAAAACATTCTCCCAGCTTTTCCATACACCACCTACTTGTCAAAGCTCATTCTATTAAAATGGCTGCATTAGTAAAAATATTGTACGGTACCATTTGCCCAGATAACACAGAAGCAAAAGAGCTTGGTCATTTTTTCTAACAAAAAGTGAAAGACAGAAGTTATTATGAAAGATCTTCTAAGGTCTATACGGTATCTATCAATGATGATACTATAATAATTTCAGGAAATCAAAGATCCGCTACAATCTGAATAACATATTGTACTCTGCTGAAAATATTTTAAGCAACCTGGAATTATTCGTATACAGTCTATTATTAACTAAGTAAATACAGAAATCATATAATTCCACCCAAATAAAGCAATAAAACATAGCTTCCTGAAGAAAAGTACTTCAGTGCCTATGTACTGGTGCTCTGTCTTTCCAAAATTCAAGACAAGGGTTGGATTGACCCTGTCTTTTCCTTCCGTTGCATGGCAAAATAAGTGGAAACAGCTTTGAGGAAGAAAATCTTCACAAGACCCCAGTCTTGGCAATTCTTCATTTGATCTCTCAGGGTAGGAAACAGACTGCAAGTAGAAAACATTCTGGTAGAAGCTGCGAAAACAGGAATATGAAAGTGATGGTTCAATAACAGGCAATGTGTTGAGATTTGTGTTCTGTTCAGCACCTATTCCTCTCTAAGGAATTGTGCCTTGTGCTTCAGTCTTTGTGAACCAGGTAGCAGGTTCAAGAGAGCTGTGATGAAGAATGCATAAATTACTTAGAAATTAGACAGTGTACAGTGACAATAATCTAAATATGTAAATATAAATACAGACCCAGGTCCTTATGCGCGTGCAGAGATTATATACATGACTAGAGGTGATCCCAGTGTGAAAGGGTGAGAGGAGGTTAAATCCCTCCCTACATTGTGGCACACCCTCTCTCTGGTTCTTCTTAGAAGGACAGTCTGTGGGGACGGGTGCTATCGGGAATCCCATCCTGCCCACAGAGCAGAATACTCTGCTATGAATATGGATATCAGTGACAGACATCTCTTTGGCTAAAGCTGCTTTTCCATCAAAATGCTGATCTGTTGAGACCAAACTGTTTGGTGAGGAGGATTCTAATTCAGCAAGCCTCAGCCAAAACACAGGCAGTCATCTGAAGGAACCTGGACCATTGGGCAGGTTTCCATCCAAAACCTGTGTGAGTTCCTGCCAGCGTGCTGGGAATCCTGCTCAGCAGGTGCTGCAGCTTGAAGTTATCCACCTGTGAGCAGGGGCAGGGCTCGCCCGGGATGGACGCTTATTTGACACATCTGGGAGCTCTGCCTCTTGCCAAGTCTGCCTCCTGGCCCCCCATCCGGCAGCAAGGAGTGCTGCCTCTGCAGCAGGGCTGTCCCGCACGCCTTGGGCGCTGCGAGCCTGGGAGCCTCACTCAGTAGCCTGCCAGCCAAACTCGCAGGAGGCTGAGAAGATAAGGAGTGGGACTGGGATCTGGTGAGCTTTCATCTGATACACATTTTCAGAGCTTTCCTTTCAGTAGAGAAGTCGCCAAATACGTTTCAACCAGTAATCCAGAGAAGCAGGAACCTGCCTGGTCATTTATAGCTTGATTGGAGCTTTCAGAAAAGGGCCTTTTTCTTCTGCCTCTTCATGGGAAGTAGCTGGCATCTTGGTGTTCAGGGGAGTAGAAGATGCTGTTACACCACAAGAAGAAAAAGAAGGATGCAGGGACTTTTAAGGGGAATCCTGATGCAGGAGGGAAACAATGGGGAGGAAGGGGTGAAGTTTGATATCCTCCTTCATTCACAGGAAGACGGTGTCTCCCTTTCATTAGGAGCTGCTGCAGTATTTATTTATATGGCCTCCACTATTAATAGTGTCTGAACAGCTCTTAATCGCTAACGGCTTTCTCCTCAGAGCCCTCCAGAGAGGTGTTATCTTCATTTAAGAGACAAGGACTGAAGCACGAACAAGGGTAGCAGCATTTTTCATGGCATCGATGTTGCTGTTTCCCTTCCACAGTAACAGAGCAGCAACCCTCCCTCTCCTGCTGCCACTGGTCCTCGGAGGAGCCTTTCTGTACAAGGCCCATGGCACCTCCTGCCTCCTCCAGCGTGCTCCTTCTGTTGTGCCCAACAAATCATACTCAGCTGGTACAAAATCTGTAAGCCCCATGACAGGTACAAGCATTGCAACCTGCTGCTGTACACCAGGCTCCTCTTGCTCTCCTCAGCTTCTTCATCTTCCAACACTGGCTGCAGCAGAGCCTCATCCTCATGGGGGCTCATCCCCTGGTGCAAGGAATTGAGGCTCTTACACTGTGCTGTGGACTTTGTGGGAGTCAAAACAGCAGAGCTGTATGTAATGAACATGGCTGCTATTGCTCTGCTCTCAGCTTCATTCATGGAAAAAAAGTGCTGCAGGTTTTTTTTCCTTAATTTGGAAATGAATCTTCAGGTACAGGTAATGACCGTGTTTTGGAAAATATCACAGTGACTAAGCAGCTCTGCTGGGAGCCTGAAAGAGGTTCTGTGGAATTTCAATGTTACTTTAGGAAAAAAATTAAAATAAACTCTGCATCTGTCTCTTCTTTCCTTCCTGCCACAATAAATGCCACAGGACTTACCGCAGCTGACTATGGAAATGAGCTAAACCTGGAAGCAACACTGAGCTATGCTCTGTCTTCTCCTCAGCTCACTCTCTCTTGTTCTTCTTGTCCTTATGTAAATTTTAAACGTACTTAGGAATATTAGCACATATTAAGATTTGTTTTAACATCTTGCAAAGAACAGATGGAGAGAAAGGAAGATGAGAAAAACTGAAGAAAAGATACAAGAAAATTGAAAAAAGAGGACAAAAGAAGAAAACTAAGGAGAGGGAATACTAGAAAAAGAAAAGGACACAGAGGCGATATATATTCATGTTACCCTTTTCATGACAAATGCCAACATACTTCTCAAGTTAAAAATTCACACACTTATTGCAGTGACTATAAAATATTGTTCCGATCAGCTTGCACAGTAATGACCTTACTGAAGCTCCATGAGATGTTTAGCTGACTTCAGGTATTTATTCACAGCACTGCCTTTCCTGACTGATCACGCAGTGTTAACAATGCTTACACTTTAAGGACCCATTTACTCATTCACAGCAAACTTCACAGTATTCCACAGTTTTCTAGATCATCCTTGGCAGGATCCTTGAGGCCAAACTGCTTCACGATTCATTCTGCCTTGCTCACGAGGTGACTCAGGGCTATGTTGGTAGCTGCCCAGTTGACATGACAGGGAAACATACTTCAAAGTCCATTCATCTTTATAATCACCACTGGTGTGTCTCTCCCTCTGCCATAGACTCTGGAACAGCTTGCATGAGGGATCCCTCTGACAGCACCCCCAGTTCTTGTAAGCATGTATGGAACGGCTGCCCTGAAAACTCGTTTTAGTACCCTGATACTACTGCATGCAACTTTCTGTAACAACCCTGTGGCATTGCCAAGGTGCTTACTAGCACTGGAGAGTGCCCGCTGTGAGCCTCAGTATGGGTAGCTAAAAAGGGGGTGCGGGTACCTAAAACAAGACCCTGCACTTTCCATGGGAGTAGCAGGCCAAGGGGTTTCAGCTGCCACTGTTCAGTCTCACAACCAACCAACCAACCTTTGGTGAATGTGAGACAGCAGTGGCCAGCTACAGCACACTTCACCGGTGAGCATCATACTTCTTGTCTATACCTGAAATATGTCTATATGTAAGACTAGAACAAAGATGGAAGATGCAGGATGCTAGTGTCAAACAGATATTTTTTCTGCACCATAATACCTAAAGATGGACTATAATATGAGAAGAAATGGATATGGATTTCCACAGATATTTGGATTTAGCATATTAAGAATAACTTACAGTGAAGGTGGTAATCACTGATAGATATTTTTAGCGAGATCAAGGCCATCTTTCCCAGTTTGCAAGAAAAAGTGTGCTTTATGTTTTGAAATGTGTGCTTGATTTGCATCTCTCTCTCCAGGTAAACAATTTAACCTTTTAGATATCTGGTAGTTAGAAGTAGGACTATCCAAATTTCTACGCATAATTGAACTACGGATCCAAATTTTGCAGACAAAGTATATCCACAAAAGCGAGTCTCACTCTTTTGGAAATGTATCTCTTCATTTGCACTTGTTCCACTGCAGAACATCCTGAGTCAAGCTTGTGCTGTCAGTGCTTGAAAATTATCTATTGGCCACCAACAAGCTGTCTCATTAAGAACAGACAGTAACAAATAATCATCACAGCCATAAGTCAGAGGGACCTTTTACCGAAAAAAAAGCTTTTCCTCTTCTTTTCCTCTTCTATATGACTAATCACATTTGCATGTCCTGCAGTCCCACTCATGCAGAGGTCCCATACCCAATGTGAGCGCTCCGTTAAATTCTGCCTGCCACCTTCCGTGGCACGTGGAAACTCCATGTGAATCACTGCAGCTGTTAGAAAGCCTTTTGTCATGTCCATACTGTGCCTGCTCAGTCATCTTTCTCATCATCTGGAGTGTTATCTCTACCTTACCCAACATTATTAATGCCAAAGTTCCCTTCCCATTCGCTCCATGAATACCCACCACCCTTTCCCCCTCGTGTGTCTTGCCCTGAAGGCTAAGTGCTTGCCAGGTGAGTGACACGGTCATTTTACAGGCAAGAAGAGGCAGCAGTGACATGCATCCTTCAGCTACAGGGCAACTATGGAAAAGGTCAGGTATACAGCAGCGGAAGGAAACCCTATTGTCTTCATTATTACAATGTGGCTGTGCTGAATTGTAATCACCGTGTGATAATTTGGGAATTTATTCCAATTGATTTTATATAACCAGAATAATGTCTCATTATGTTGTGTAATACTCCACAAAGAAAGACCGTGCAATAAAATAATGCTTTAGTCAGTGGTGTCCTGCATGATAAGCGTTCTTCTATGAGAGGCATTGTCCCATCATTTTTTTCAGTGCCTGGCTTTTTGTCTTTGATTTATTACTATTTTGTTATGACAGTAACAGAGATGTTCCTTTTCAAATTCATTATCATTGTTGTTTCTCAACATTTCCCAAATGAAGCCGTGGTGAGATAGAGCGCCATGCTTCCATTTCCCTGATTATCACTTTCTCCAAGGAAACCGATAGGTTTCAAATTTATGTTGAGAATGAAGGTATTATTTGTCTACAGCTATCTCGGTAAGTCTTTTCTCTCTCTCTCTCTCTCTCTTTCCCCCTCCTTTTTCTTCTTTTTTCCCTTTTTTCAGCACAACAGCCTTTGTGCTTTCCAGGTCACTGAAAATGGGACAGAATGCTCTGAGCTATGAGCCCTACTGAGTGAAACTGTTTTGTTCACACGCACTGATGCTCCCTTTGTAAAGAAATAAAAAATGCAATCAGGAAAATGCAGAAGTGAATGTTTTTATTCTATGCTCTAAGTTTAACAAAACAAACACATTACAGCCCTCCTGTATATTTGAAATATTTGACAGATGTGGTCAGGTGCTGATAATTCTATTTTGCTATGGCATTTAATCATTTTTATTGCACCACAAGATTAATGTTTATATTTATGCAATGACACTTTAATGTAGTTGCATTGTCCAAAGAAAACTTAATTCTTTACGGATGTTTTTTCTCCATAGACAATATTTTTTCTTGTATTATTCTAATATTTCTAATATTAAATTAAAAAGTAAAAGTTTTATAAAACCACATAACAGCACTGAAATAATCAGAATGAACTGCAAAATTTTTATTATTTTAAGGGATCTCAAAGAGCAACATATGCTTTGCACAGAAATACAGTGATTGCTGGCTGGCCTGAGATGCAGCACAGAAGAAAAGCTGAGGTGAGGGAAATCTTGCTACAGAGACATAGTTTTTATAAATATGTAAAAAAGGAAGTCTCTTGCTGTAAACAGAATGAAGATGGGGAGCTCACCCTATCTTGGGTGTAGGTTATTAGTTTTTCCTATGTGCTATTTTGTGAAATGAGTACCCTAAGACTGATGGATTCTAGTGCAGAAGAGAGACAGAAAAGGCAAAGATTCAAATATTTCAATACAATGCACTTTTAGTAGTCATTTAGGGAAGGGAAGGGAAGGGAAGG
>NW_010544284.1:12992-16041 GCF_000687285.1 Phaethon lepturus | reverse complement strand
CCACCCCTGTAGCCCCCCAGCTACCAAACCTTGCTACACAATCCCAGTGCAAAACTGAAGCCACCTCTCCCACGTCCTGCGCTCCAGCTGCTCGCCTGCTGCAGAAGGTTGGTGGCTAACGGGCTCCTCTCCGTGCAGCTTTTAACGAGCCAGTGGGTATCAAATGCACACAGCCCTCCCGCACAGCCCACGCCAGGCGCTGCAGCCGCCAGGAGCCCTCGCTCACACCACCCCCAGGACTCGGCCTTTTCCACGGGTGAGCTTTGGGCAGCTCCTGCTAAGCTTAAATCAACAGTCGGTCCTCTCTGGAGAAACCGGCGTCCCTTGCATCGTCTGTACAAAAGGGCTGGACGCCTGCCTCAGCGGAGATAACCTGCTTGAGCAGCACACCTCCATGTTAGTGACCAGGTGGAGGTATGGCTCTGGTGGCACCTGTAACACCTTGTGGTCTGCTTAATCCCCCCCCCACCCCAGTCCCAGAGAGGCAAGGAAGGTGTTCAGCATCCCTGGAGACACAGCTGCCACAAACACAGGGTAAAATACCGGGGGAGGCATCGAGCTGCCTCACAGCAGGGCCCTGCTGCCATCCCCACCCTTGATGGTCACTTTGAACAGGCTCTGGTGCTCAGTGGCCCTGCAAGCTCAGCCAGCAGAGAAGCCACTGCAGGAAACCAGCAAGTCGCCTGCTGCGGAGAGCTGGACCAGTTCGCAAAGGGAGGTTCAACAGCACAGGACCACTGCCAGATGCAGCTGGGGTTAGAGAGGCAAGGGAGGATTGAAGGGGAGGCCAGACCAGGTCAGTGCTTCACCCCAGCCGTAGGTCTTCACCCGTCATAGCCTAAACATCCTTCACATTGCTCTAAATATTGCTGTGCCCATTGCTGAACCAGAACAGTGAAAGTTTACAGACAACCTGGGGCCAGCAGGATCTGTGTGCCTGTGACAACTGTATACGTGCCGCCTTCTTGTGCAGCCCCCGTTGACAAGGGTCTGTCTCCCCTACCCTCACCAGTGCTTCAGAGGGCACCAGTAGTGCAGTGGTGTTCCTCCACAGCAGCTCTGTGTTGTCCATCCCAAGTTCCTGTAATTGACTGGATGAGGGGAGAAAAGCTGGTCTGATTACAGAAGGAATTTCCCTGGTGAATCCTGCACAGCTGCAGGATCTCACCATGTGAAGAAAAACAAAACCTGCTTTATTTGAGGGAAATCTGGAAGATTATCCTGGTTTTGGCCTGACTCTAGTAGTCATCTTGCACACTTAAACGTATTGAATCTGTGTCTAATTAATCATACGCTACTACACCATAGCAACACACTTAATATTATTGTTCTTCAGAATAATATTGCTTAAAAATATAGAGAACTACAACTTCGGTGTCACTCATGGTTTTTGATCCTCAGACCTCAGATCTCAGTTCCTGAGAGAGGGAACCTCTGCAGCTGAAAGCTGTTTTCTCATTTTCTCTGAGCAAAAATAATGAATGTGACATTACATGATCTCCACTGAAAGAAAAAAGTCTTTAGACAGGAAACAGGGCTGAGATCAAAATTAGTGTTAGAGGAACAGCTTTCAGATCTGACTTGCTCTTTTCTGGGGTGATATATTTAACTCCTTTAACTGAAGAAATTGCCTTCTATTGCTGTAGTTGAAGCCTAGCAGACTGGAGAAAATGAGCCAACACTGAAGAATTTACAAATTCATATATTTTATTTAAAAAGATGTCTTTAAATAATTTAAATAAATGTATTTAAAATAATTTCTTATTTTTATTTAAATAAATATATTTAAAGAAATTTCTCACCTTGAGAGTAAAATGTGGAAGCTGACAAGGAAGACAATGTCATAAACAAAGGAAAAAGCTTACAACAGAGGAAAAAACCTGTGTCCTGTGTTGTAATGATCAGTAATTCAATTCCACCCCTTGGAAATATTCTGATAAGGCAACTGAGGCAGTTACACATTACATGACAGAGGGAGACAATTGCTGCTCCCTGCGGAGCAGAATAAGACATCTTAGGTGACAGACTCTATCAGAGGCCAACCTGTAACCTTATTTGTTAAAATAAAAGTAAGTATTTTTAAGGATTTTAGCTGCACTGCATTTCAAGCCGTAAGAAGCTGAAGGACGTCTGCCCTTCAAGCTGCATGCCACCTGAACAAAGAGACAATATGACAAACCATGACCTAAAAACTTTTGCTACACGCTCTCCCTGGCAGCCAGAAGCACTCGTGACAGTTGTTCCATCCAAGCCAAATACTCCTGACGATGCTAATGCTGCATTTCTCCACCCGTGTGCACCCTGGGCAGGCACCACCAAGAGGTGCTGGGAGCTGCATTGTTAAAATAAGCAATGCAAGAACCCACAAGGCCTCCATCACACAGAGCAAGGCAAAGGTTATTAGTCAGCATCATCACTATTTTCAAAAAAAGGACTAATGACTCGGATTGATTTTGATTCTTCCATAGGTGGTGTGTGTCAGAGAGGATGAATGTGCACGGTGGTTAAAGCATGAATCCTCTGAGATAACACCAGCAGAAGACTGCATGAGGTTCTCATTTGGTGGCGAGGAGGAAACATCCCATCCCTGCACAGGGAGGGAAAGGCCTGAGCACAGCAATTCAAATCAGCCTCCCCAAAATGCTTCCCTCCCATGGGGAGGGGAAAAGGGGCTTTCGAGCTCTCTTCCCTCTAACCACAGGCAAACATTGGATCCTCCAGCACTGCAAGCAAAAGCAAATTCCATACCATGGAAATGAACGTTGAGATTCGTTTGCTCCAGGGTCTGACACTGGGGCTGGAAACAGACTGGAGTTCCTGAGCTGCTCTTCGCTGGCTGCCAGGACACATACCCTGACCCCACTGGTGGCATCTGAGGTCGGGAGCAGTCTTGCCCCCAGAAGGCAGCAGGATCGGGAAGGAAGGAGAGGGCTCAGCCGTGTGGCTCTAACAGCATTGCATAAATCAGGGACACACACACAGAGCACTAATCAATGCTAACACAGGGACTACCGGGATTCCTGCTTGCGGATTTATGATCCTAGAGTGA
>NW_010544284.1:12386-12642 GCF_000687285.1 Phaethon lepturus | reverse complement strand
GCGGATTTCTGATCCTAGAGTCACAAAAGACGCATTTTCAGATATCCATCTCTTGTCCAGCAAAAAGCCAGTCCTTTCAGTGCAGCCAGCTTCGTTCCCTGTCTTACAAAAATCAACGTCTTTCAGCTGTTAAGTGCAGGGCCCAAGAGCTGCTGCTTTGCACAAGACCCAATGTGTGGCACTCGGCTGGCCCCCTGATCAGTCCCTCTCGTCAGCACCAGCACCTCCCCCCCGTCCCGCTGAAATGCTGAAACAC
>NW_010544284.1:2261-12298 GCF_000687285.1 Phaethon lepturus | reverse complement strand
TGAAAGACATAAGAACAAGCCTATTCATAGTCAAGTCAGAGGAAGGGATAAGACCCATCGGCTGCAGAGACTCTGAGCCTAATGCAAAGTCCACTGAGAGAAAAACAGTGAAGCAGAAGAGCCCTTTCCGAGCAGAGCCTCTGTGCAATTGGGGCTGTGGCAGCATCCGGATGCTGCCTGGGCCAGCCCGGCTCTCCAAGCAACCCATCTGCACACAAACCAGCTGCCTGCCGGCCCAGGAGTGCCAAGATGTGTGTAGCTTCCCATGTGACGTCCATGCAAATGATATAACAAGGTGATCTGTGTATCTGAAATGATCTGTGCTTCATTGCAAACTAGCAGCCTCTCATCCCAGAAGATATGGGTGGAACAGCTCTTGGCCTGGAGAAGAGAGTCTAGGGAACACTGTGCCATTGGGTCACGGTCACCTGCCAGGTGGCAGTCCCCATACTCCCCAGATCAGACTGGAGTGGTCCTCCCTTGGACTTGGAATAGTGCATGGGTGCAAGCCTATAAAGCTGTGATATAAAGAACTTACTGGGCATCACTGAGTGGAGCTCTGTGATCAAGCTCTCCAACCAACTCGAATGAAAATTGCACCTGGAGTTGTAGCATTCAGTTTCTCTGATCCACAGTGAGGGCAGCAGCCCTCAGTTTCTTTCCCCTTTCATGTACTGCCTGGGGCCAGTTGTCTTTATCTAGAGTTCCCTGTCCATGGGGCTCCAACATGGCCAGAAAACCTCCTGTCCTGCTCCAGCAGAGATCCCACCTCTGAGATGTGGCAGGTCCCACCTCAAAACTGACAAGGTGCCAGAGCAAGGGACCATCAATCAGAGATATGCTGGAAGATGCCCTGTTCTCTCCTACCTCCTACAGTGACGAGGCAGGCAGGACCCTGCCTGCCACACACTGGACAGAGCAGAGCGCTGGCCGCAGTGATCGCAGTATGCTGGGAATAGTGATTCGCACAAGCTCTCCTCCCCACCACTTCCAGCACAGCCAGCAAGATGCACATTGGAAGAATTTGCCCTGGCCCCATCCCTGAGCTGAATTAAAGCCCATGATGATGTCTCTGGCCAGCACTGAGGGAAAGCTTTGTCCAAAGATCTGTGTTCAGACTTCATAAATTGTGCTGGCCAAGAGCAGAGGAAGGAGCAGGAGTGAGGGAGTCCAGCAAACCCTGGAGCAACGCAGCCGAAATAGGAGCTGGGCAGAGGTGCTCAATGACTCAGCTGCATTTCAAAATTATTTTCCAAAAGGGACCCATAGATAATTTAAACATGATTTCTTTTTGGAAATACCTGAAGTTCTGTTCTTCATCCAATAACAGACTGAGGTTCAGTTCCAGCCTTCATTTGGTGCCAGTTATCACTGTGATAACTAGCAGTTCACACCGCAATGAGACGAGTCATAGGGCCTCCTCTAAATCTTGCTATTGAGAGTGATTACTTGGCCTTGTGTAATGAATTAGTCCTATTATATATACAGCAGCTGGCACAGGAGAAGCAAATCTGCTGCTCAGGCAGCTCATTACATGGACAGGGCTGGAACTGCTCAGCCATGTGCTACACACACAGTCCTCAGCAGGATTTTTAAACTGAATTCTGCAGACAGTGCAGACATTTCTCCATGACTGCAAAATACACTACATTGATCAATATAGTTTCTGGATAGTCCTTTCTGAGTTAAGCATTTGCCCACCCCTTGGAAATATAATTCCTCTTCTGTGCAATTTCTGCATGGCACTTTGCCGTTATCAGTATGAAACTCAAACTGCTTTAATTCTTCATTCTCTGCCATCTCAGTCACTCCAAATCTCTATTTTTATCCTCCAAACTCCTCCATACTAATTATTCCTTCTCCCTCACTACCAAAAACTTGCCAGCTCTTGATGCTGCTGCTTCTATGACCAAGCCTCACTTCTGCAGCAACTGAAACTGCTCTTGTCATGCAACAGCTTGTCATTGTAGGTCTAGCTTTGTGGTTTTGTGGCACATGGCTCAAGGAGGAGCATACGGGCACACAGCAACCGTAGGGTTTTGTTTTGGAAACATGAATAAAGTGCTAAATAAGTGAATTAGAAAGGCTCAGGAAGACAAAGCAGATCCAGCCAGGCAATTTAAAAGAACATTCTGAAAGTGCTTATAGATTATTAGAGCAAAAAAAAGCAGAATGACAGAACACACTCAACAGCAATGAGCTTTTCCTACAGAGCTGGGAAAGCCCAGGAAGATCTGTGCAGTAAATAAACTTGGTGCTCAGACCAACACTGGAAGACCACAGTGCTTTTGCTGCCAGCATCACAGTGGGAATATTAGTGGCTCAAGAACAGTCTGCACAGTCTACTCTTACCAACTACAAATGCAGGAAGAAGTGCCAGACAGATCTCAAACAATGCCAAAGAAAGATTTTTGAATTTTGGGACTGCACCCATCTAGGAGTTCAAAGATCAGTGACCAAAGTCACTTGTCAGTCAGCCTAACTTCAATCCCTAGTGGCCCATACCAACAACTGGTTGGGAGGAGTACTGGGGGGACTGCTCACAAATGCTGAAAAAGGTGTATGTTGAAAGACACTGGCCTGTTCCACTACTAGATAGGTAGATCTGTTCTTCCACAAAATGCAGAGTGGTAGCTCCTGAGTAACCCATGGCATCCCCCCTTCTGGAATTTGCTAGCAAAAAAGCAAACAACAAATGTACTAGGCTAATACAAAAGCTATTTTGACAGCATAATGTGGAAAACTGGATTAACAGTATGAGGAAAAACTTTCTCTGCTATTACATACACCTGTTAAAAGAGTGCTTCCCAGGATGGCCACCGCTGCGTGTACAGAGAAGGTACCACGGCAGGCTGCGTTGCCAGCAAGTCTATAGCCCATGGAGTACAGCCTGCCCTCCCCCTCTACCAAAGCAAGTTTTACCAGCCTAAAGTGCACTTTTGCTGGTATGGCAGGTATGCAAGGGGCTCTTGCTGGCCGGGCCCTCTCCCGTACCTAACCCCCATGCTGCGTAGGCTCAGCCTGTCTGCCTGCAAATCTGTAGAGTTGATAGCCCGGGTTTCCTGCCAAATACCAACCCTTCACATGAGCTCCTCTTAATAGGTAATGTTTTACACAGTGGCATGACATAAAAAATTCCAACTACACTAAAGCATACTTATATTTTTCAAGACAAACACTTGTTGAAGCACCCTGTTCTTGAAAAACAGCAGCTGAACAAACTGTTGGCCTTGATTTTACGCTGTTCTGTACTCTAAGTGGATCATACCAATAAAAGGGTATGTGACATGTAATTAAATACGGCCAATGACATTTTAAACGGATGGAAACTGATGACAGTGTGCAAAGCACAGAGTGGGGGCCATCAAGTCCATTATGCTTCTTTCAGATTTCCCCAGGTTCTCCTTCTCTGTCTGCAAACGCAGAGCTGTGCACCGTTACTGGAAATGTGCATGGCAGGGAGCAGCCACTGCAACACAGCCCAAGCTTTTGGGAGGCTTCCAGTAAATCTGTCATGTGTGCGTAGCAAGCGAGGTACATCCCGTAAGTGCTGGATTCTGAAAAAGCTGCACAGAACAAGTGCTCCCTGGAAGTGTCAGAAACCAAAGACAGAAATATTGGTGCCTTATGTCAAATATACCAAGACACAAGTTAGCAGTGCTGCCTGCCTGTCACGCTCAGCAGGCTGGCTCCCCACGTTCTGCCGATGGTGTGAACAGGATGCACACATGAAGCACGAGAAATACCATCCTTGTTGCCCTGAGCTGTAGTGTGGCCAGAGTGAAAACAACTCCAACAGTCCCAAATATTTCCAGACAGATACTATCTGCAATGTTGCAGCACCACACACTTGCTCCTACTTTTGTGGAACTTCTCCAAAATAGAAGAATGTCCTATCTTTGCAATTGCACTTGGTGTCAGTAGCCAGTGAAATAATGAAAACAAGTCCTGACTACATAGTCAGACATTTAAGACTCTGGTAATGCAGAACCAGGGTGCATTATTGATAATAATGTGCTCCATGGGGCATAAGCAATCATGAAGATAGGGAACCATGGAGAACAAAACAGAGGTTTAATCTGGTTATTTAAATGACCAGTTAATTCCATCTGGTCATTTATTATCACAGGTAAAAGTGAAATAAGTAGAGAAAACCAAACCCCACCAAATCTTCCAGAATCCTCTGGTCTTGGTTTCAGAGCTAAATTTTCCATTTTGGACACCAAAATAAAGCAGTTTTTTAGAAAATAACGAGTATCTGGCATCTTCTCATTATTCCTTCTGTGTCTTTTTAAACTGCATTTGGTATAAAGTACCACGTAATACATTCAGCACGCCTTGTTTGCAGTGCAACACTCAAGACATTGAAGGTGCATTTTACACCCAAGTTGGAAAGTGAGGCTATTTAGAGTACCCCATGCCTATCACTGCAGAAATCACTCCTGTGTGTGTCTACAGGATGCGTGCCCCATTCAGAGCGCAGAATGACGGGGAATTCTTTAGAGAACTAAGTGACTTTCAAAGTGGGTCTTTAAATGATCCACATTTTTCACCTTCGCTGTATATCCACCCTTAACATGCAGTTGCATGGCAATTCATTTAATCTTTAACATCTATAAGGCAGTCATCTGCAGTGAGACTGGTTTTAGACTCTCATCGTAATCCATGGGCAGAAAGACGTCCTTCCAGATTAATCCTCTCATGACATGTTGTCATCTTTTAGGTAAGGATAGAGAAAAACTTCTTTACAAATTCTGTCCTGTGCAATTTCTGCAAGGCCACCTGTGACTGTTCTCACCTGCTACAGGTGCAGCATCCATGAGCCCAGTTTCTGCAACACCCCAACTTGTGCAGAGGACAGAAGAGCTCACAGAAAATGCCACACCCATCAGTAAGACCCTTCCTTTCACAAATTTTGGGTACTTATGGTACTATTCCATTTTTAAATTCTATCTATAACTTCAACAGTCCAGGGCAACTATCACCAGATGCATGATAGACGGCACTCTTATGAGCAAGGAGTTGTGAACTGTAGTATCACATCTCCTTCACATTCTCACGGGGCTTTAAAATCCCTCAGGAACCTTGATCGAAAAGTGGTCTTCTGGCAGAAAAACATAATTTCCTCACCCTTTTAATAAGAGAAAATAGATTATTTAATTTAATCCCCATTTTCCAGAGATGTCAATGGTCAGTTGACCAGAAATTTCAAGTCTGAAAAGATACAGTCACAGAAAGTCACAGATACAAAAAATGACACTTTGAAACTAAACCGTGAAACAATACCACACAATTCTCATCGTCACTCCTATGTCACAAATGCCCCACTTTGGACAAAGGTTTGCTGTTGAATTATGCAAAGCAGACCAGCCTCAGCAGCTGCGAGACCTGAATTTTGAAAACTCTGCCTTTGCCCCTGAGACAACACCCACAGAAGCCTCCATCTACAGCCTTGCAAATCTCCCCCTTTGCTTTCCTTGGTCATCCCCACAGGGAGTCACCCCTGCACCCGGAGGATCAAAATCATCCTTCTGCGCCTGGAGGAGATGCCGTCCCCTCGTTGGCCACAGTTGCTGCTCCTCCCTGGCTCTACCTCTCAGCGAGAGCGGAACAGCCAGAACGCTCCAGGCCGTGCCACGATGCCCCTGGGCAGGGCGGGCAGGAGACCGGAGCACCAGTTCCAGCCCGGTAGTTGCTCAGCCAAGGAGCTTAACTGCTAAGCTTGTAACATCATAAGATAAACACCATACAGGTTTCCTGAGCACAACACCATGCTCACTCCCTAAAAACTCCCTCACATCCCTCCTGTGCTTAAAAACCATAGAAAGGTTCAGCACCCACAGCCTATCACACTGGATTAAAGACCAGATTCCTCTCCCATCTCACACGACTGCATATTGGGAGCATTCCTTGTTCCACAGAGCATCCTTAGAAAATAGCAGTGGTAACAGCCGCATTTGTACCCAAGATCATCACACATCCTCTCAGTCCTTGCTGCTCCCTGTGAAATTTTATGTTGAGCTGATTTTTGAGTGGGGGGATGGAAGAATGAGAGACTGTGAGGTAACAAACTCCAAGGATGTAGAAGAACCTGCTAAGAAAGCAAAGCACCATTGCTGCATGCAGGAGGTACCAATGCCACATACGCAGAGCCCAGGCCTCAGGGACTCACAGCCAGCCAGATACTTTCCATACACAACCTTAGGAAAAGTTCTGTTGCAATAGGTACCAACATCTCCTCTCTTCCAAGTGTATCGTACACATTATATAGCTCCCATGATAGCAAAGAGCAGCTCCAGCAGCTGCTCGTGCCAGCTCTCGCTGTGGCAGCACACAGCACAGCTGTCACGTCGTAGCACTGGCTGCAGAAATGCTCATTTCTAGGACTGGCTGGATATTTTCTGTCAAAATGTTTTGGGGTTTTTCTAGGTCAAAATAAGCTCCATCACTAACATGAAGAAAGAGAAATTTAAACCACAAGTTTGTTCTCTCTAAAAATAGGGGGTTCATCACAATACTGTTTCATGTAAATACTCGGAAGTTGAATTCCGTCATGAAACGGAATTCTCCTTGCCAATCAGCTGGCAGGTTCTAGTTTCTCCTTAAGCACACTGTCTCTTTGGACCACATCAGCATACGACAAGACACAGCTTGGCACAGAAATTCTCTATACATTCTCTGCTACTAAAATATAAATTAGAGGCATTATCGTTTCTATGAATTCCTTTCACCTTTTTTCTCTATGACTACCTGAACACAAAGAATGAAGCAGTTTGTGTCACGCCACACCTCCTGCAGCTGAATGTTCCACAACCTCCAGGCTCAACTGTTGGCACGTTTCAATATCCGTGAGGCAGATGTCGAAGTTGGGTTAGGTGAGATTAATTACCCCCCCAAGTACTACACAGCAGTGAAAGTAAAGTATAATATTGTTTGATGCCTGCATGTACACCATGCATCAAGGGAGAAGCGTGTGATTCTTTCCTTCCAAAGTGCCGCATGGTTCTGATAAATCAAACTGTGAAAGTGAAGACAAGATCAGTGGCAGCTCTCAGTCCTACTCAGCCCAGCTCATTCAGTCAAATTCCAGAGCCACCTCCATCCATGCTGGAAGCACACACTGTGCTTCATACAGAGACTTACATCTGTGGGATGACTGAAGCTATAAAAAGTGCTGACAACTTTCAGCAAATTTGCATATGTTGCTACTGCTGCCACTTATATAAGTGATTTCTCGCTAACCTCCAATACAAAAAGCAATGCCCAAAATAGATTTTAAAATAAACCGCTTGCAAATGTTACTGAATGACACATCTCCCCACCCCTCTGAAAATCACTTCTCTAGAAAAGGCAGATGCAACAGCCAGTGTTTCCCCAGAAGGTCCAGTGCAAAGCACCTCCTGGTCTAACACCACCTCACTCCCTTCACATCTATGCTGCCCTGCACCAATAAAGGTCGTGACAAACTGGGACACACCTGAGACTTGTCCTAGGTTCTTCTCAGGTGTGGAGCTGTACAGATCTTTCTACAAACACCATCATCCCAAGCATTTCTGATGGAGGTCGGGTGAGGAGGCAGTCATCCTCTGGGTAGGAAACACTTTGTTGTCTTCACTTGTTAAGAAACCCCTCACTGTATCACACACCACGTTCCACCTACTCTCCCTGCTCTATACCTGTGTTCACTGTGGCAGTGCTGGCTTGAAGGACTGTTCATCGCCTGTATCTGCACAGATTCCTCTTTGCACCAGGCTGGGAAGGACAATTGCTTAACCTGGGACCGCAACAGTCTGGTGCAGAGGATGCCTGCATGGCTCTGCTCAAATGGCCAAAAGGTCAGGCCAAAGTATAAAAGTATGCATGAGGGAGGAAATGGTCAGAAGATGCAGCTGCTAGTCCCCGACTTTAAGGTCTCATGGCTGACATAGCTATAAATTACCAAAGGAGAGATGAAGGTTGAAGCTGATGGTGTATCCACTCAATGGGATATGGATCACAAGGTACAACATCCCTCCTTGCCCAAGACCTTGAGGTTGCAGAAGAATGTTGCTTGCTCACAGATGAAGCTCAGTCAAAGCAAAATCATATCAATTTAGCAGGACTGTGTTGGATTCCTCTGGTGTCAATGGATTCTTATGTTCACGAAATATTGGTTGGGGGCTGTTTCTCCATTAATCTACTATTTCCAAGAGCACAACAATATAAGAAACAGCACTTGGTTTCCCAGCACAAGGAAGACAAGGACATACTGGAGAGAGTCCAGCAAAGGGCCACAATGATGATTAAGGGATTGGAGCATCTGTCATACAAGGAAAGGCTGAAAGAACTGGGACTGTTTAGGATCAAGACAAGAAGGTTTGAGAGGGGTGTTATCAATGTGTATAAAAACCTGGGGGGGGGGGCACAGTAAAAAAGGCAGAGACAGACTGTTCTCAGTGATATCCAGTGAAAGGATGAAATGCAATAGGCACAAATTAAAGCACAGGAAATCCCTTTGAAACATAACAAAAAACTCTGAGGGTAGTCAAACACTGGAACAGATTGCCTAGAAAGGCTGTAGAGTCTCCATCATTGCACATATTCAAAACCTGACCAGACATGACCAGTGAATGTGGACTAGCTGATGTCCAGAGGTCCGTTACAACTCAGCGATTCTGTGAACAAGACTGCAGCAGCCTTCCTAACTGCTGCCAACCAGCCAGACCTCAGGAAACCTATGTGGAACCCCACAGAGCTAATACCCTCCTTTGCTCACTTTGATCTCTGCTTTTGGTAGTCTTTTGGTTTATGCTACCTCTTTTGCTCTATGACAAGAGTATCCTCTCCAGAGCTCACAGAAACATCTTGTTTCTGGCTTATCCCTACCACACACTACTCCAGTCCTCCTCCAGCTCTCATTATTTCCATCATTGCCATGAGCAGGAGCCTCCAGCCATCATTGTTTTCTTCTAACCCACCACTGTGGGACTGCAGCAACCACAGGCGCAGGAACCAAAGGGTGCCAAACATCTCTACCTCTTTACTTCCCTGTGTCTCTCTTGCTCCACATTTACTACAGCTCTAGTCCTTTCCTTGATCTGTGATGAATGAGTTGAAAACACATTGCTGCTAGCAAGATAACTCCAGAGGCAAAGGCAGCAATCCCTCAGGAATGCTGATCTCCAGCACTGGAGTTCGTTTCCCACAAGCCAACTTCATGGTTTTCTCCAGCTCCACATTTGCCATACCAGACATGGATACCTATTTGTCTTTGCAAGAGCAAAGAGCTACCACTCAGTGTGAGCACACATGACGGGGAAGAGCCTGCCCCATCCTCAGCTCCTGGATAAGCCAGCTAGAACCACGTGGCAGCAAGCAGATGATCGTTGCTGGCAGCTCCACAGCCTGGCTGCCTGTGAGGAGATGCAGGTGATGTTGGTGCAGCACAGTTCCTCCCAAGTCAGAGACAGCATCAGGAACAGTCATTTCTCCTCTTTCATCCAGCAGGAACCAGCACGCTGCAGACTGGCTGCTAAACTAGCTGCTCAAGGGTTGAAGAGAGTCCCCTCTCAGCTGCTGCCTTTCATACCTTGCTCGTTTCCTTCTTTCAGCTCAGGATCAAAACTTAATGCAGACTTTAGAGCAATGCTGTCAGAGGAGATTTCAGTTGGTAAACATGAAGTTGTATGAATGAGAAAATCCAGCCTGCCTGTCTACACACAGTGGCAGGCTTAAAGTTACAAAGGCTTCAGAAGGCAGCCACCTCCTTTTGATAGCACCCAGTCACCTGACAGACTTTGTTGTGAGGAGAAGGGGTATGTGTTGTGCAGGATGAACCCTGCCAGTGCTGGCATGCCTTGGACAATGCTGTGAGCCGTGTTCATTCACTGCTGTGGCAGAAAATGCAGCCAGTTGTCCTTCAGGACAATGACTTACAGGGCTCCAGAGAGAGGAGCACAGGTACCTACTGGAGAGAACTGGGCATGGGGAAGTGAGGGCAGGACAGAGGGTGGGAATAAAGAACATCCTCTTTCAACAACAGCGTGTGGTTAAGTTCA
>NW_010544284.1:0-2230 GCF_000687285.1 Phaethon lepturus | reverse complement strand
GCTGAACCTTACCAAAAGCTGCAGGGCCAGGGCTACCCAAAGCCAGCAAAAGTGCCAGTTGGTACTGAAAGGAGAATCATGTTCATGGCCCCATCTGCCTATGCATTGTCATCACCTTCCTGACGTCAGTTCTAGTGTCAGTGTGGTTGGATGGGGACTTGGATCAGAGACCAGAGAAGGATAGTACTTCTATTGTGGGGTCTTTCAGTTAGATGAGGTCTCTGAGCAAGCCAGATGCATACCTGCACACAGGGGAAAGGCTACCTGCACAGAGCCATGAGAGAGAGACACACACAGATCTTTCTTCTTCTCATACATCTACTCTACTGTAATGTGTGCCAAGTACCTGTGGTCCCATAAATTTTGTTAATTTGTTTAATTAGCTCTCATTTGACATATTTATTAAATCCAGCTCATAGTCCTTATTAGGCACCACCTCTGAAGAAAAGGAAGACATGCCAGAGTGAACACCACTTGGCACTTGCCATCTTTCTTACCTTCTTTCCAAAGGTTTGCTCAAGAGAAAGGAGGCTGGACTGTGTGGTCAATTGGTCTGCAGCAACGTTTTCAGTGGTACATGAGCCAAGGGTCAGAAGGGCACACCTGGAGTGCTGCAGGCACCGATTTGAGCGCAGTGCAGCTTGCTCAGACTTAAGTAGAAAGAGAGGAGTTTCCAAGAGGAAGATGATGTGAAATCAAAGTTATTGTGTACACAGAAGTGACTTTTTTTTGAGTTTGTCTCATCTCATGACACATTTTGCTTCACAATCCCTAAATTCCTGGTTAGTTGTGTAAATATTTAGCAATTTGTGAAACCACAAACATTCACGTATCTCAGTAAATGATCTTGTAGGTGGCAAAACTGACAAACAAAAGGAGTCCCACATTCTTAAAGTAACAAAAAAATCCCAAGTGCTTCAGTGGCACAGAGAAATCCTTAGCCTCACTGTGGTAGTACTGAGTGGGGAAATTTTGATTCTACATTCCTGTCTTTCCAGGTAAGAATGAGAAACAGAAACTCAATGGAAACACCACGGATTTTTTTTAACTCATTTTTTTTAACTAGAGAAACCAAAAGGCAATGCCAGATCTATAGGTAAAATGTCCTTTTGCACAGAACATTTTGCTCAGAGGACATTGCTCTGAATCCACCTGGTGGGCCTGGTTCTGCTAAGGGCTGTGCTTCCTGCCACGCTGGATTCCCCAGAGGGTGTGCATGGAAAACCTGAGGTGGGTAGTGTCTGCCTTGCACATAAGCAAAGCAGGCTGGCTGATTCCCTTAGAAAGTTGGAGGATAAACAGAGGCTGACCCCAAGAACATTGTGCTGCTAACCACTTCAGCCCAGTCACTGCAGGGGCACTGCTTCAGGAGACCATTTCCATACCCACATCCTAGTTTAAGTTCCAAATGACAATAGGGCATGGTCAGCAAAGGAGGGGTCGATGGGCTCATGGCAAGTTCTTGCTTTGGTGCACAAGATGTTTCAGATTTCGTGTTCAGAAATGCAGAGATTGTGAATGCACTCTTTGTGGACATATATTTTACACTCGTATTGTGTCTTGTTTGCATAAGAGGAACAGTAATAAGTTCAGACACAAGCAGTCCTGAGGTGGGAATATAACTGTTGCCCTAGCTGTCAGGGCCCTAAAAACAACTGAAGCTAGCAGAGCTTTCTCAGCATCCTGATGGAAAGTCCATGACCTTTGAGTCTGGGCCACTGACTCTTACTCTGCTGGGGCTTTCTGGGGCAATGCCACACATACGGCAGCAAGGCATCTCCAGCCAGCTGCGAAACTCTTGCAACAGAAGGGACGCATCTGAATTACCTCTTCCACAACATAAAGCCAAGAGATGCTCAGTGAAGGGAAATGAGAGGAAGAGCAAGAGGAGCAAGGAGCAAGAAATGAGAGGAGAGGGGGAGAGATTTTTTTTCCCCCCCCCAGCCTCTGGCCCACCTGCACGACTGACAGGAGCTCTATCACCTCAGCCACTGACTTGTGCTGCCTTTTAGCAATTGTGAAAACACGAGTGTGCAGAGGAGACCACAGTTCGCCACGCAGCCTGAACCCGGCCATTCCATGGCTACGACTGAGGGTACCAAAGCCCGCCGGAGCGTGGCCGGGCTGGCGGCCCCTTTGCCGACTGCCGCGTACTCTTACCAGCGCCCAGCACACTCCAGCCCTGGGGTGGCTGCGGCACCTGCCTTGCCCTGGGCACAGGGCAGAGCGA
>NW_010544283.1:1191-1893 GCF_000687285.1 Phaethon lepturus | reverse complement strand
CTCAAACTCCTTCATATGCTGCCAATATCTCCTTTTCAGTTGGAGTATAGCGGGACTCAGATCCCCTATATCCTCGACTCCAAAACCCTAGAGGTCGACCTCGGGTCCCTCCTGGTGCCTTCTGCCAGAGACTCCAGGTAGGGCCATTCTCCCCGGCTGCCGTGTAGAGCACATTTTTAACATCTTGTCCTGCTTGGACTGGCGTGAGGGCTACAGCATGAACTATCTCCCGTTTAATTTTTTTTGAAGGCTTGCTGTTGCTCAGGGCCCCATTTAAAATCGTTCTTCTGGGTCACTTGATAAAGAGGACTTGCAATATAATTTGTATATTTTTGGAATATACATTCTCCAGAAACCTACAACGCCCAAAAAAGCTTGTGTTTCTTTTTTGCTAGTTGGTGGAGACATAGCTGTTATTTTGTTGATCACATCTGTTGGGATCCAACGGAGTCCATCTTGCCGTTTTATTCCTAAAAATTGGATCTCCTGTGCACGTCCTTTGACCTTACTTTGTTTTATGGCAAAACTGGCTTTCAGAAGGATTTGAATTATTTTCTTCCATTTCTCGAAAACTTCTTCTGATGCATTGCCCTGTACAATGATGTCATCAATGTATTGCAGATGCTCTGGATCTTCACCTTGTTCCAGTGCAGCCTGTATCAGCCCATGGCAAATGGTAGGGCTGTGTTTCCACCCCTGGGG
>NW_010544283.1:0-219 GCF_000687285.1 Phaethon lepturus | reverse complement strand
TGTAATTGTTTTTCCTTGCAGCTCGCGTACTCGTGCCTCTAGGGTCGAGGTAGGTTTTCCATCCCACCTCCTCATGTCCTCTCCATGGTCACACAAGTGAAACCACAGGATGGCTCGCAGCGTGTATCCTCTATATGCTCTCTTTTGAGCAGAAGAATCCTTACTCCTAATAGCTGAGATAGATAGATACTTGTCCGTATGGGTGGAGGGTAGGGCATA
>NW_010544282.1:0-6198 GCF_000687285.1 Phaethon lepturus | reverse complement strand
GAACCGCTCCATGATCTTTCCCGGTACCAGGGTCAGGCTGACAGGCCTGTAGTTCCCTGGATCCTCCTTCCAGACCTTCTTGTAGATGGGCATCACATTTAAGAACAGTAACATGAAAACCAGCCATTATTTATTACTGCCCTGCTGTGTTGGTTCTTAATGACTAGATGTGTGTATTTATCATCAATTTGCTAAAAGAAATCAAGAAAGAAGAGAAAGCAGGCAGTGAAGTTACAGACAAAGTGTTGAGCTCCGGAGACTAACGTGACAACCACAAAGTCTGTGGAAAAATGACTTTGCCAGACACTGTGATCACAGCTCCTGCCCAGGGAAGCTTGAAAGTTACATTGCTAACTAGGCAAGAAATTGTACTGACCTTTTCACTGTATTACAAGCAGACTGCTATAACATAAGTGATTGCTATTGAAATTGATTTTGGTAACAGCACAGAAGACTCGTTTTTGTTGTTCATTGTGCATTTGTCTTTTTAACAGTTTGAACTCATCTTAGTGCTATGTAACAATATAGCTTCACTCAAACTGATTAAACTATATTGATTAATCATGACCTTAAACCCCGGCACAGAAAAACAAACCAAAATAATCCCTCCTGAATAAATAACACAAGGTTCATATGCTCACTGCTACTTGCACTATTCTCTCACTTATAACACTCTTACCTTCCACAATGTGCTGTTCACAAACAAAATAGGAAAATGCAACAGTCTAAAATTCATAACATCATTTTTTTAATCACCATGAAGCAATTCTGAAAACACAAAAGCCAAAAAAAAGGCTTATGCCCTTAAAGCTTTTACAAGCAGCTCTAAGAATAATTTTTATTGTAAATTATGAAGACAGATTTAACTTATCATACAAGCAAGTATTGAAAAAAAAGCAATCTCCCCGTCCTAATAGGAATTTGGATGACATTAATGTATGTAGTTCTACTATAGTAATAGTGTGGTGGCCTGGTGTCATACTAATATGCTTTATATTTCTTTATTATAAAGAGAATTAAGCAAGACCTTTTCATAATGTGATTCTTTTTGTCTTTCTAATATAACAATAAAGTACAAATGGTGATGAAATTTAATTCGGCAACTGACCTGCACCCGTGCTTTCATATTTTGTGTGTAGCAAAATAAAAAGAAAAAATACATTGGGGAAACCCTATGAAAGTTGCGAATTATAAAACCTTCACATGAGAAAATTCAGGTCTCTCAGTGAAAAAAAAGTCTCAAACTCATTCCTAACCCCCACTCCAGCCACCACTACCCTGATGGATTCACATGCATAGAACAATCATTTAGTCTTTTTATCTTAATAGCCCCTACAGAAGTTTGAGGACTAAACCAAAGTAAGTGCTAACCATTTTTGCATTATTAAGAGATAAGGTGCAACATGATATTGAGTGAGTATTTCTGAGACTCTGTTGCTGTTCATCTAACATCATTTAGTGTAACTATACCAGATTATGGTGTATTCACTGTGGAGTCATCACTTATCATATATTTAATTCATAGTGTTACAGTCAGGAAGAAAAATAATTCAGCTTACAAACCTGAATGTTGTGGCATACCAGTAGCTCAAGATAACACCTACATATGGATTTTGCCATTAGCAGAAGGGATAAATTCTTATGTTATGAGACTGATGGGCTTGGTGCTAGTAGTTGAATATATGAATAGCATTACATGATGGCTAATAAGTTTTACAAAGCATTTAGTTGCCCTAGAAGCTGTTAAGACATTAACATATCAGGAGATACCTAGAGTACTTCCACAAAGTAAAATATATCTGCCTATGTAAACACAGCTACGTGGCAAGATAGAAAATAGTATTGGGAGGGATGAAGAAAGGAAATATATTTTGACCTTGCAAAAATTATATATATCTTACTTATATATATAATAAGATTAATTTCTGTTGGTTTCCACTCAGATCTTGCCTGCTACTGTCCCTATAACTATTTGATTTGACAAGGAAAGTCATCATTGTCCTAAATTACAATAACTAAATATGCAGGTTGTGCATGAATCAAAGAATAATTTATGAATCAAGTAAGAGTTTATAAGCAAGTACTGCAACACTGCTTAGTTTGCAGTGATGGAAACCAAGAGGTGATGACAGTTGCTGCCCTCAGCCATGGGGTGAAATTCCCTACAGCATTGTTTTCAGAAGCATCAGGGAAAAAAATGCATGTCAATGGAAAACAACAAAGGGTTTGATCCTCCTTTCCACTGAAAAAAACCAAAAACCCTTCTCATTAATTACAACACAAATTATAAATGGGTTCTTTAGCTTGCTAGTGTTGATGTTTCAGCATAGGATAAAAGAAAATTCAAAATCACAGTTTATAAATGTAATCCTATTAGGTAACAATAAACGGGGATAATACTGAGTCCATGGAACCTAAATTATATCACATATTTTAAAAATATTTTATGGGTACCAATCACGTAGCTTATGTTAAGCAAATTTATGAACAATTGACACATTACTCTCTACAGATTAAGGAGGGATTTTTAAAAGTTTGTACTTTGGTAAAACATGCCCAGAAAGAGGGTCTGAGGACGTTAACTTGAATACAGTAACTGTGACTCAGTTTTGATAGTAATATAGAAAAGAAAAACAAAAGTTATTTGTCTTTTCATCAATCTTAGCTTTTGCAGATAAAAAATCACACAGATTTCCCAAAATAATAACTCTATTTTGATGCAACTGTAGATGCATTGTAATTATCAGTGTGTTTACAAATCATGAGCCTAAAAAAGTATTTACCATTTATCATCAGCAAAAATATTCAATTTCTTTCTTGACACAGAATTGTATTAATGATGAAAATTAGTCTTTCAGTGTGAAAATTGAGGAAGCTGTATAATAAAGGTTTCTGTTTCTTAACCTAGACAAATCATACAATGGCATGCTAAAAGCAGCAGTCTTGATCTGTATGAAACAGCAAGTAGGTGATCTATTTTAAAAAGTTATTGTAAAATTTACTGTACTTATTGGCTTCTTCCTGTAGGTTTTACTGTTTCTGTAGTCAATGGAATTTTTATCTGTGTACTAAGAGTACATAGAGAAATGTTTGTATTACTATATCTGATTTGAGTTGATAGAAAACACAGAAACTTGACAATGTAATAAAAAAAGAAGATATTTTAAACAATGATTCAGCCAATGAATTAACACTGTTCCTTAATTTTATTGTTTCTGTTTGTTTTTGATTTTGGTTTTTCCAGACCCTCTGCCATAATTTCAGAAATAATGTGCCATTGGATTTGGAAAGGTATATCTAAAAAATCAAATTATTTAGATGCCTATCCTACTCCAATTGCAATCAACTGAAGGACTCAAAGTTATTTATTTATCAGCTGAATAAAGTTATAATTACATAATAAATCAAGAAGACAACATATGTGTTGACCTCTGCTATAATCAGGTTGACCATATCATTGGACTTCATTCTGCAACACTTGAATAAGTAGTCAAGCAATTTCTTGGTTCTTTTTCAAAGTATTAAGTTCCATTTTCACAACCCATTTGGAAGGGAATTAAAGATTATTCTCCACATACTTTTCTAAAGAACAGAATTTTTACCCTCTTTAATCATATTTTCTAATTTGTCCCTAGTTTTTTCATTCTCTCAGTGATTGCAACCTTGACCATTTGCTTCTGGTCTTAAAGTTTTTTAACTTCTTTTAACTCTTTGAGAAAAAAACCCACAATTTTTAAAGGAAATAAACAAAAGTATCTAAATCCTTCTAATTCACCTGTAATAGAATAGAAGACTCAAATTCTGACAGTTAAGTTGCATGTAGCAGAAGTAAGTGTAGTCTAGATTCTGTTTTGTATCTTTTATTACCCTTTCAGTTAAAATATATCTGGTGTGATTTATATTCTTTGCCTAATTACCAGGCTTACTAGTAAATTCTTTATTTCAGTTGTTCTTATAGTCTCACTCTTTCTTTATTGTAGTATATAATCCAGTGTAGAGGTGTAAAAAAACCTGTCACCACAAAAAAAAAAAAAAATCCCAAAGTACTAATGAAAAAATAATCCTGTTGAGATGCGTAGGACCCATTTCACACCTAATGTCAGCCAGTCCTCAGTAGATCAGAAATTTAGGAGAGATTTTGTTAACTTCTTATTCATTACATTCAGTTTAGGAAAATCTTTCTTTTTTTCTTAATGGATATTTATATTCAGCACGCCCTTCCCCCCCCCCCTCAAAAAATCTAGAGAAAAGAAATAACTTTCTCAGACTGTTATATGCCCTTATTATTGAAAAAAACAAAACCACCCAAACCCACAAGATATAATAATTATAAACTGCAATGTAGGACAGGAAATGAGAACAGAAAAATCTGTCTGACGATATGGATAGTCTTAGAAACAGGCCAAATGTGGCTGTCCAAACTGGACTTTAACCATGACCCTAGAATAGTGATTAATAAATCATAGAATCACAGAATCACTAAGGTTGGAAAGGACCTTCAAGATCATCAACTCCAACCATTAATCCAGTGCCACCATGTCCCCTAAACCATGTCCTGAAACGCCGCATCCACACATTTTTTGAACACTTCCAAGGATGGTGACTCCACCACCCCCCTGGGCAGCCTGTTCCAACGCTTGACGACCCTCTTGGTGAAGAAATTTTTCCTAATATCCAATCTAAACCTCCCCTGGCGCAACTTCAGGACATTTCCTCTCGTCCTATCACTAGTTAGCTGGGAGAAGAGGCCAACACCCACCACACCACAACCCCCTTTCAGGTAGTTGTAGAGAGCGATAAGGTCTCCCCTCAGCCTCCTCCTCTCCAGACTGAACACCGCCAGTTCCTTCAGCCGCTCCTCATAAGACTTGTGCTCCAGCCCCCTCACCAGCTTCGTTGCCCTTCTCTGGACATGCTCCAGCACCTCAGCATCCTTCTTGTAGTGAGTGGCCCAAAACTGAACACAGGATTCCAGGTGTGGCCTGAAACAGTGCCGAGTACAGGGGCACGATCACTTCCCTCCTCCTGCTGGCCACACTATTTCTGATACAGGCCAGGACGCTGTTGGCCTTCTTGGCCACCTGGGCACACTGCCGGCTCATGTTCAGCTGGCTGTCAACCAGCACCCCCAGGTCCCTTTCTGCCAGGCAGCTCTCCAGCCACTCCTCCCCAAGCCTGTAGCGTTGCATGGGGTTGTTGTGACCGAAGGGCAGGACCTGAAATTGCTCTGTTTTATCTATTTTCAAATTCATGAAAGGCTTGGGTGTACATCAGTCTCCAAAGTTTCAGCCTTAGATAACAAAAGCTGAAGTTGTTTTATTGTTTTGTTGTTCAGCTGATCATTGATTCTTGCTGTCAGAAAACCTCAAAAACCACAATTTTGAACTCCAGTTGAATTATTTTTTGCATTCTCATCTTTTCTCTTGCCTGAACCAATTCTAAATTGACTTACTTAGATTTAGAATCACATTATTAAAATATTAATTGTTGTTATCATTAAAACATTAATATTTGGCAAAAGATCTCTGCCAATTTCAAATAGTTATATTACAAAATGGCAGATAATAATTTTTTTCTTTCTTTTTAGGAAATAGTTGTTTCAATGAAAATGGCTGTAGCAGGAAAGTAGTTTTATCAATCTAGAAAAAAGATAGTAAGAACTCCATGATTTCCTCTTGATTCATGTGCACAATGGTTTGCATTCATATCTAGGTTGTCGAAAACTGTTGCTTTTCTCTTATGTCTGAAGGAATTTGAAGCAATGCATGCCACTTCTTTGAATAGTGTTGTGCATCTGGCTATTGCTCTTCTGAGAAGTGATTCTCTCATTTCCTCCTGATAGAGATATTAAATTGGTCTGTAATATTTAAATATTCATGTAGTGAGCAAAAGTTAAAAAAAACAAAGCCTGTGGTATGGGCAGTTACTTGCCCTAATGGAAACTTCAAAATGAAACTTTCTAAAACTAATGATGAAAAGTGTGTTTTCTACAGCTAAGTTATGATCAATTCAGTGTTGAAAACAGATTCAGGTTTTAGTCAAATAGAATATTTTGTTCTTTTTTTTTTGAATTGCAGGAAAAAAATGTGATAAATACATTAAAAGATGCAACTCCCAGGGTCACTGGTAGATTTGAAACACTGTGGTCTCTAAGGCTTATATTATATATATATATATATATATATATATGAGGCTGAA
>NW_010544281.1:13358-34350 GCF_000687285.1 Phaethon lepturus | reverse complement strand
GAGAGGCTGGAGGATCCCGCAGCTTGGAGGTTTTCCAGACCAGACTGGACCTTGGAGCTGACCCTGCTCTGAGCATGAGCTTGGACTAGAGACCTCCTGAGCTTTTATGTCCAACCATGGTGATGCTCTGATAGACCACGATATGCTTCTGATGTTGTGTGAGGTTTAAGTTACAGTGCTGGTGAAGCATTCAGTAGCGATCACAAGGTTGTGATGGTGTACATGAAGAGACAAGGGACACTGCACAGTAAAAGCAAAACAAAATAGAAACCCCAAAACAAAGAAACAAAAAAGAATCAGAACAAAGCAAAACAAAAAAAACCAAAAAAACCCAAAAAAACCCCTCAGCAAAAATTATATAACTTGTAAAAAAAAAAATCAGTGGAGGCCATTTTTTTTAATTGCAATATAATTATCTAATGGCACGTATTTGATCTGTCAATGAAGATATTTCATTGTCTAGTCAGTAATAAAAAAATACCTTCCACTGTAATTCAGCTTGCAAGCCTCTTAGAATACCAATAGTAAATATTTAATGGGAAAGGAGTGTTATTTCCCTAATTTGTGAATGCTTGTTTTCCCCTTCTTCTACTTATGGGAGTAGGTGAGCTGTATTGATCCTGCACCAGCTTTAAAGATAAGGACTCTTTTGGATTAAAAATCAATGTAGAATTTTTCAGTATGTAAAAGTACATTGGGGGAGACCGGGAGGAGGAAATGCTGAGTGGAAATGGAAATCATGAGCGAAATCCATCTACATTCTTACCTAAACCAGTCCTTACTTTACTTGATAGAAAATCATTCTAATATCTATTCTTTGAATTACAAATGTGTTCCAGAAGTTTTTCATTTTCTGGATGATTCAGCATTTGATACTTAAATCTGAAAAGATGTATTTCTTTATTCTCCTTTGTCAAATTGACAGAAAAAAATATCGTGAATGAAGTCTTGTTTTTTGTGGCTTTGTATTTATGAAATATTTAGACTGGAGCCCTTTGTTTTGGCCATTAGCACCTGTGCCTTCAGGGAAATATTTTTCTGAATATCCTCTTGAACTTTGTTGCCGCAGCCAAATGACTCTGGATGCTTCAGTAGATACATGTATAGAACAAATGCAGGGAACGGTGGTTACTCAGTGAGCAATGAGGTTTTTTACTTACATGATTTTTTAAGTCATCTCAAAGCATTTCTGCTGAGGGGAAAAAGATTACTGTTTTCAGAATTCTTATGCAGAAGTCCTGGCAAATAAATTAACCTTTCAGACTTGAATGAGGATATGCACTGTAAAGTGGTTAGAAGCGTGTACGTATACTGCCTTAAATGAATTCAGAACGGGATGTCTGAAATTGCAGTGATGGCAAGCAACGCCGATGCTCTTAGACCATTAAAATATTTGAATGCCAGAATAGTCCCTCTGAGTTAATGGGCAGGTTGTGATTTATGGAACCGCTTTTGTGCTCGGTGCCTTACAAGCAGTAGAGCACGCTTGGGTCCAGCAGCATGTTCTGGCTTTCCAGCCTCAGGATCTGCCGGAGAAAAGGCGGTACCTGAACTGCTTCTGGGCCGCGAGAGGCTGTCCGAGATCTCCGTGTCAGCTTTCACAGCCCTGCTAAGACCGCCGAGTCGTCTACAGCAGTGCCTCAAGCAGATTTCATCAGCTGGTTTGCTCTCCTGTTTTAATCCAAATCTAATTTTTAAGTATCTAAAGCCTTTTATATTTTCTGAATAATTATTTTCTACCTCCTTTGACCTTCTGCGGTGCATCTTACCCAGCTCGGCTGTGATGGCAGCGCTTTCAGCAGCATCTGTGCCAGATTTTGGTGTCATGCCGCTGCGCTAGCCCATGTCCAGTGTCTGCCGATGCGGTAGTGTGGGCTTTGCAAACCTCTGGTAGCCTCCTTAGAACACTTCTAGAGAAGGCAGTTTTACAGACCCGTTCTCCTTGATATGAGGCTTGAAGACTGAAAGCTTATAGGTGCTGGTAGGTTAGTTTTGGACCTTGCTGGAAGTGCTGTGTGGTGGCCTCTGTGAGTCTTGTTTGCATGTCTTAGTCTTGTCAGTAAACAAAAATAGGTTTGAATATGAGCGTAGAGAGAGGAAAATGATTTACAAGTACATTTCCTCTTCCCTTCCTTTCCTGCTTCCAGTAGGTTCTTTGCCTTCTTAAAGAGATCAGTGATTCACTGAGCATATGGCACCAAATCTGTTGAGTTGGTGATCCCTGTTAAAGCAGCGGCAATTTCCAAAAGTTATGTTCAGTGCTTTGTGAGGAAAAAAATGTTGCTTTCTCCCTTTCTCCAGATACTTACATCAAACTGTGTCTGTAGAAAGATGCTTCGTTTCATCTTGAACGTTTTGAGCCTGTCTTCTGGCAGTGCCAGAGCAATACATTTAACAGGAATCAACTCGGGCCACGCGTGCTTGTGCTTGGAGCCACGTAACACGCTCATGGTTCAGAGAGCTGCTGCGGTGAAAAGGTGTTCGCGCTCACCCCCGACAGCCAAAGGTCAGGAATCGGCCTGAGCCCATCTTGCGCTTGCTGCCCCGTCGCTCCCAGGCTCTTTCCTTCCCCTTTCTGAGCAGGTTGCGCAGTCTGGTGCCGGGAAAGGCGAGCAGCCTCTCCTCTTCAGGTAAGCGAAACAAGAATCTGTTTATGATTTCCTTTTGAAGTCAGCCCACCCAGATTGTTTAGTAACTTGGACTGACAAACATGGGTGAGCCGTGACTGTGATACAGATACCTAATGATCCCATTTTCAGACCAGCGAATACATGTTGCTCAACAGCTTCATTACACTATCTCAGCTGAAGCAGGGGTGTCTTCCAGCCGCCAAGTTCCCACATTTCTTGGTTTTTCGTAGCAGTTTATCAGTCTCAGCATCTCCTGCGCAGCCTGCTCTTGAGGTCTTCGGCTGGCAAATGCTGTTTATATGAAATATAGTTTAGCTTTGTTTCTGGAGTATGGTTTTTAGAATAATGATAGAAAAACGTTGTATGAAGTATTTGAATTTAAGTACTATTAGCAATATGTGGTCCCTCAGAATTGATGTCCTTTGAGGTGTGTTTTTTTTCTTTCTTTTATAAATACTTATTGTAGTCTTTTAATGGTAAGCCGTAAATGCCAAGCTGCAAGACATGGCTTGTACTCTGATAATCACATTAATGAGCCTTCAGAATTGCGGAATCCTGTGTTAACATCATATGTTTGTGTGCGGTTGAAACAGTCTTGCAGTTAGAGTTGTAAAGTTGTAATTATTTCCAAGTAAAAACAGAGAAAAGTGTCTGTGATACTGAGTAACAAAGCCAGAGTCAGAGTTCCTAATGTGATGCCTCCCGTAATAAAGGCAGACGTGACCGTGTTATCGCAGTCCCGTACCCTTGATTTCAGAAATAATCCCCCGATCTTGCCAGGAATGCAGCTACAAGACAGGTCGTTTCTCCACTCCTGCCCACAGAAGGAAGAAAGAAAGAGCAAAAGCCAACGAGGTGCAGTATCTCCTACGGCCCGAAGTCCATCCTGCTGCTGCTGCCGGCTGAGACACGTATTAGGTTGATGAGGTTTAGGCACAACTCTCTCTGCATTAGAGTAGAAAAGGGTAGTTATTGCTAAAAGCCATTTGGTGATCTTACTTCTAATCTCACGGAAGTAGTTTTCATAAAATTCTCATTACTAGAATGAAATCATTACTTAAGAATAAAGCTTTCATTGGGAAGAAAAAATGAAGCTTTAAAGCTCTAATGGATGTAAGAAGCTTGAAAACCTGAATGCTTACGTGTGCCAAGGTTGAAAAATAATTTGGTGAATAAGATGGTGTAAAATCAATAGGACGACTTTCTCTGAGAGGTCTAGCTAGTAATTTTTCAGTCCTGGGTTTGATGCTGTTGAACTATTGGGTGACTACTATTATCTTCAATAAACAATACACAAAGCCAAGTCCCCATTTGTGGGACTTTGGAAAGGAGGTTCCTAGACCGGATTTCACATCAGCTGCAAGACTGGATTGGAAGAGTATCTAGGAGAAATGTTAGCTAAACACAAACGTGCAATTATCAGAACTTCTAAACATAATTTTAATGCCTTATTGGAATTTACTTTGCACTTTATTTCTTCTCTGCATCATTCATAAAGCTTTATCCAAAATATTGATTGCTTGGCTTGCTGTACTAATTTTGGTTTTATTTTTCCTGTGTGAGATAAAGAGTAAAAGTGACTTAATCCTTAAAGGCTGCAAGGAATGTTGGATCTGGCACTGAGAAAGAAAACAGTTGGTTTGCAGTGGGAATGGTATGGAAACTAAATACTTCTAATGCTTCCTAAAAGAAGAAAAATGAGCAGCTGATGCTGATGACTTACAACTTTCAAACTTTTATCACAAATAACTTAATAAAAGTGCTTGTGTATTTTGTCAGCCATTTTTGCAATAGTTTTATGCTATTACTGGAATAACCCACCACTGGTTTAGTTGACCTTTACACAGAGAAAACACAATTTGGCAGATGATAAAAGCACAGATAAAACCTGTCAATACGTGGCCTCATGATGATGAGCGCTAAGCGGGCATGACGACACCAAGGTGCCCCTATATGAACATATGATGCTGCTTTATGTTCTGGATTGACAGCTGCTGCTTTCGTATATGGTAGTGCTTCACCGTAAGATCCGTATGCCTATCTGTGCAAAAGACCTGCAAACACCAGTGCCCCAGAACACCCACTCGGCTTCTGTCTGAGAAAACGTGGATTTTTAAAGTCCCTTTGTGGAGAGGGACTTCAAAATTGGGATCGGGGGAATTGGTGTACTTTCAGGTAACTTTTGATAAAGCGCAGATGTTCCTTTACAAATCTCCTTCAGACAGCATCGCAAGTCCTGTGAATTAAGTTTTGTATAAAATTGGACTGGTTTGCTCCCAAGTTTTTATACAGTTACGATAGGATTTGGTTTGGCTTAAACAGATGTTTGACATTTGTGGTAAATCTAATCGATGGTTACTGTTTTTATAGTAGGTATCCCAGCATCTTTTAGGCCAAAATTTAATGCTAGTCTGTATACATCCTTTCTAATCTCACTTTTGTATTCCTGCGGTATTATATGGGTTATGATTAAGGCATTTCCTGAAACTGGAATGCTTAAAGGTTGTATGGAAAGAGGTCGATCCCTGCTGTTCTTGCATTATTGTTCGGGTTTCTGCACCACTGACTGCATAACGTATTAAATCTTTTTCTCCCATAGTTGCATAGGATGTTTGTATTCCTACTAGAAAAGTAATGAAAATATTTTTTAAATGTATGAAAGCAAATGATGAATGTTATCCCAGTTAAGTATTAACTGTGTTGTAACTGTGATAGTGTGAAAATCCAAGCTAGGAAGCTAGTACTGCCGGGGCAAACACAAGCTTTGACCTTCAGATATTTTGAAGGATAAAAGTTGTAAAGTTGTTTGGGTTTTTTCCTCAGTTGTGTCAGTTACTAAGTAAAATATTATCTTTTCCTACAGACATGGCCTCACTGAAATGTTGTTACAGACCATAATTAGAGCTAAGTTGCAATGAGCTTTCAAGGCAGTCACTGCTCCGCTTGTCACGATACCTTGTGATATGTAGGAAGCCTCCTGAGAGAGAGCGGGTGGGGGTTTGGGTAGCTCGTTCCCAGCTAGGGAAGCTCTGTTTGAAGGAAGAGAGGGATGTAGGTTTTCTGAATTACAAGCATGACAGGGCAATCAAAAGAAATCTATGTACTGTCTGACTGGTTTTATTTTTTATTGAGGAGATTCAGTGCTTATAGACGTGGCTGAACAAGGCTGTACCTTATAAAGAAGGAGCTATGAAATAGTTTATTTGCTTAAAACGGGTAAAATCGCAGGTTTTCTGGACTTTGGTGGTAAGGGATATGGAGTTCATATCAGACTTTGAGGGAGCAGAGCCCTCGTTAGATCTGTCCAGGAAACCTCTGGGGTCGAAGTCCCCGGAGGTGGTAGACCCTGTGTAGCTTACTGCCCTCACGCTCTTCGGGTCCCGGTTCTGTGTTACTGCAGCTGTAACGGGCAAATACGCTCTTCTGTTGTGGTCTCACAAAACGGTGCCTGCTTTTCATCTCGCCGTGCTCCCAGGTAATAGAGCTCAGAGGGGACTGCCAGCCCCATCCCATCCCACCTCCTGTTCCCTGGGATTATCTCCTGTAAGACTTCCAAAGACCGAGATTAAAGAAAGTATTAAAAATGTATTTGGTGTCTTTAAAAACGCACATATCATTAGTTGCTGTCATTTCTGCCACCCTCCTGCCTTCTGAATGCAGTCAGTTATGACATATCCTTTGCTCTAGTCTAGTAAGTATTTACGCTGTGTTACCATCCTTTAATTGAAAACTGTGGCAGAGGTGCTGGGAATAGCTCGTGGACTGATGATAGTGTGTCAGTCGTGGTTGAATGGGAAATGGCTGCGCTGTTGAGAGAATCTCCCTAGTTCTTTGATGTAGGATGATGAAAATCTTTATAGAACTTTTGTTTACTCGCAAGTCTTCATTTGGGACTTGAGCGTTCGAATGAGACTGTAATTCAATTTAAATGAAAAGGAGACGTTCAGATTTTAGAGTAGAAGAATAGGCCATGAACGAGGAAGGCCACTTTTACAGCTGATCAGAAGCACAGTAGTTCTGTCGTTGGGCTGCTGTCATTCTGCTTTCATGTTAGCGTCGTGCTGGCTTGGGTCCTTTTGCTTTTTTCCAGAACTACCTCAATTACATCAGTGGTATCTTTTTCTAAGCTAGAAAAGCTTCAGACCTTTGTTCTGTTTCTTTCTCATAATATTTTTCTTTTTTGAAGTTGTCATACTTAGAACATTACTGTGGGCAAGAGCTTAAAAATGAAGGCAATTTTATGTGAAGCCTACTAAACCTGTTGCTTTGTTGTAAGTCTAACCTGTTCATGTTCTGTATCAGTGATTTACAGTGGTAACAGTGAGCCTGGACTGGTGTGGAACCGAGGAAAATGTAAGTGTTGAAGTGAGGGTCAGCCCAGGCTGACGGACACATGAAAGATAATTAATTTGTTAACTGGAATAAGATCACAAAATTGAGATGCTGCTACCAACAATAGAGATCAGAGAGTTGTTCAGGTTGAAACAACTGAGCAAGTCATCAGGTTTAGCCCCATTTCTTCTTTCTTCCTTGTACTGGTGACGGTCTCAGTACCAAGACTGCGCTCAAGGTAGCACAACAGCTACAGCGTGGACGAAAGAAACAAAGAAATGGAATTTTGCAGTGCAAAAATGAGTCAGTCCTGATTGTAATCTAGCAGTTCTGTTAAAGAAGTAGTTACAGGCTGCTATAGCTCTTTGAGCGAGAAATCTCTCCCGGAGAGCAATATGTGATAACTCCAATGGAAGCAGCCTTCCAGGGAGAGGGCGGGCTCCTTGGTCCGTGCAGGAGGTCTGAGGCCGGCGAGGTACGGGGTATTTACTGGTTGCAAACCTGACACTAGCTCATTCCTGGAGTATTAAACTTTTCATATTTACTCTTGTTCTATCTGGCAAGAGGCCTTAGGAAGTCCCCTCTTGGTACTGCTTGACTCCAGTATCTTTATAGCTCCTTTGATGGATTTGACAGAGCATTTGCAGGCCTAAAGCCAGACAGAGCTATTTTCCTCAGCAGCAAAACATGAGACTAGGAAAAAAGGTACGGTCAGCTTTTCAGTTGCTTGTTTTTTTCCCAGTCACTCTATGTTAATGTGCAAATTAGCGTGCACTGGACACACGATGGTGGTGTAAGTCCCCACTGAATGTAAATCAAACAAATGGTCTTTCTCTAAATTTCCTAGAGCTTTCTAAAAGTGGAACAAAAATTACACCTTTGCTTTGGAATGATGAAATGGTTTCAAGATGATCTGTAGAAAATACTGGATTATGGTTTGGATATTTAATGATTTCTGTAGAAGAATATATACGTGTTGTTATTATTTTTCCATCTCCCTTGCCTAAAAGACGGGTAGGGTTTCTGGCACTTCCTTTCATGTATCTCATACAATTTAGGAAATTAAATTGCAAAAGGAAGGAGGAATGAAAACTAAATGACGCACATGGTTCTCATGTACCTCATGGCCCAGTTCATTTGGCAGTTCTGTATTTTCCCGTGTGCTTCACAGTGCTAAGCTTTTTCTAAATATTGATTTGTAAGTTGAGCTGCTGATTGATTTGTACCTGAATCACTGGCTGCAAGGGTGTTTTCAAAGAAATAGTGTCACCTCCATTGCATGTATGGCTTGAGAGAAGACTAGCTGCAGGGAAGAGAGAACACACCAGGCTGGCTTATACAGGAGAAGAAATGCTTCCAAAACTCACAGTGCTCACTCATGGTAGGAAAATATTTCTGTGTTGTCATTTCACTTTTCCATTGAGTTTTGGGCAGTGAAACTCAAGTATGAGTAGTGTCGATTTGGAAGTAGAATAATTTGGCAATCCTGGATTACAAAACCCACAGGAAGATGTCATTCAAATCATATTATCTGTCAAAATCCAGCCAGCTGGATTAGGTTGACTAAGGTCAACTTCACTATAAAAAGGAAGTTTGGTTTTTTTGGGGTGGGGTTTTTTTTTGTTAATATGGCAAAATGTGTGTTGAGTGAGCTTTTAACTCTTCTTTTTTTTTTTTTTTTTAATTTTTGAGGGCTTTTTTCTTTCTGAAGTCAAATGTAAAATTTAACAAGTACTTTTTAGTTAATTCTCATCTAAAACGCCAGTTGTTTTAAGTATCTCAAACGTAGTCAGGCTTGATCTCCTTCACTTGAACTAAAGATCTGCTTTACTTGGCTGAACCTTTTGTCACCACAATTTTTGGTTTCTTCTTCCCAGAATCTTCCAACTTTATCTCTGTTCCTCTAATTCATGTTCTCCCTGGATGAGATTTTCAGATGTAACTGAGGAGCACAGATGGCATTGAAAAATAATGGGACTTGGCTACCAAATCACACAAGGTTCTTTGCCGATCCTACTATCTCCTGTTCACTGCATTTGGTGTATCCTCCTCTATGATATATTGCCCTTCTCTCTGACTTGGTCAATCTGTCATCTTTTACCATCGCTCCAGTGGACCTCACTCTTTTACCAGTGGACCTCCCTCGTCCCATTCGCCTTTAAATGTGGTGTGAAGACACTACTGAGAGCATCAAAGGGATTGTGAACGCAAGCCCCTTTTGCACGTAAAGATCTTAGCTGTCCTGAGGGGTTTTTTAAGAACTAAGGAGGGAAGCATGCGTGGGGTGTGTGTAACTACACATTTGAAGTTTGTACTAAATTATTTGGCTTGGGATAAAGATTAACTTTTTCTATACCTTTTTTTCTGTTACTTCATTGTAATGCAACAAGGTCACAGGAACACTGAAGTGATATTTCTATCCAACTTTGATGGAGTAGGTAATGTAGGGCAGTCTTTGTTAATACTTCTTCGCTAAGTAAGCCTCCGGTGCGAAGCATGTTTCAGAGCGTGTAGATAAGGCTCAGATGCTTTAAGATACCTTTTTTATCCTTTCACAGGTTGCCCAGTCAAGTATGTAAAGCAGCAGCAGCCACTCTAATGTAATGACTGTTACGTAAAAATAGATCGATCAGAGCAGTGGTTTGTCAGGCTCAACGTCGCGTTTCTGCTTGCGGTCGCGGTAGGTGTGTGGGATGCGCGTAAGGGGCGAGCAGCAACGTAGTGCCTCCAGTCCCTGCCATACGCTGCCAGACTGCAGCCCTTTTGTGTCCCAGGCTTTGTGTCCAAGTCGAGTCTGTTTTGCTCGTGACAGTAACTGGTGAGGGATCTCTCCCTGTCCATATCTCGATTGTCCAGCTGAAGAGGGCAGTGACAGAGCAGCTTTGGTGGGCACCTGGCCTCCAGCCAGGGTCAAGTCACCACAATTGAAGGTGGAAAGCACACCTGGGATTTAAAGAGTGATATAGTGAATTATTCGTTGTGTTTTGCTTCACTCCTGATGCAGCTTTACTCTTTCTTTTTTTTTTTTTTTTTTTTTTTAAATAAAAAGCTATTGAGCTGATGTTTCCATGGCTTTGACTATTTAATCCTAGAAACCCTTTAGAATTTTAGGTAGATAACCTCTCATCCTGACAGTATCTTGCTGTTCGCTTCATTGATATCTTCCATAGTTTAATGATGCTTCTGAGGCATTCACCAAACAGAAGTGTCCTGGAATGAGAACTCGCCTTCAGCAGGACCATGGATACAAAGAAAGTTTTTTCTGGTTTTGTTCTGGTGTTATCTCTGAATGTTACTCATATACTTTGATCATCTCGTGGTCCTTCAGGCTGTCTGGCAAGCAAGGTTCTCGCTTCTGATAAATGAGTATATTACTGGTTTCGAGAACTTCTGTGAGGTCTTTTGCAAGTGTTGGTTTTCTGGTTTTGCACTGAACCTGTTGGAATTCATGGTCTTTCCTGTGTCTTTTGGTCCTTTTGATGCTTTTTGAAATTTTTTTTTTTTTTGTGGTGTCCTTTACCGTATTTTCTCGCTGTGATGGCTTTCTCTTGGTCCTTCTAAAGTTCTTTTACCTAAGTGATATTTTCTCTGAATCTTCAGTATGGCGTCTTTAAATGGTTTCTGTGCCCCACCACGGGCTTAGTGTGTCAACTGCCTCTTTTACCTCCTTTTAAGTGTTTAAGAAACTCCTTTTCTTACTTTCCTGCAGTTTTTGCTTTTCAAGTTAAAAAAAAATCCACTGAGCTACACTCTTGCTGTTCCTACATGGGTATTGCGTTTGAGCGCGCAGCGGTCAGTGCCGCGGAGCAGTTCTGTGGTGCTGACAGTACCCGGGTACCACGCGCTGCGCCGGGTTACGTGAGCTGTTGCTTTGCTGGCTCTGGGTTTCCTGCCTAGCGGCTTGGTGAGGCTGCTGCTAATCACGCCCTTGGACGTAGGCTTTGCCGTGCCTCCTGATGTGACGTTATCTAGTTTCCATGGAGGTAATGGAAGGCTCCCATTACCGTTGTGTTTTCAGCCTTTGCGATGTTTTTGCTTGCTTCCTGTATCTACTTACCGCTGCTATTTCTGTGCTTGCTGTTGCTGCTGCTGGCACAGCAATGTCAGATACTAAAAAAAAGAAAAAATCCAGAGAAAGCCATATGTGACTTGAACCACGGGTGCAACCTCTGGTTGCATTTCAAGAAGCTTTCAAAAGATTGAAATTTAAATAAGAGATG
This sequence comes from Phaethon lepturus, assembly GCF_000687285.1. NCBI lineage: Eukaryota > Metazoa > Chordata > Aves > Phaethontiformes > Phaethontidae > Phaethon > Phaethon lepturus. The sequence continues at coordinate 23,168 of NW_010544281.1, read as the reverse complement.
GTACATATTAACTAAAGCTAAATCATGGGACGCACTCATACGTTCTCCCTAGCAGAGGAAATAGTCGAATTATCTGATAACTCATGTCTAAACTTTGCTGCTGTGCTTGCCCAGTCTCATTCTACTTCTGTTGCACGTCCGTGTACGCCAAACTTTGCAACGTGCCATCACTGCTCGTCAATCAGCATTATCCAACACTGCGACCGCCAGTAAGTGTTTCCTGTAATAGTACCCTGCAGCGGTGCCGCGGAGCACGGGTGGGTTTGGGGGAGTTCAGCCTCCTTCCTTTTCGGTCTCGTGCTGTGAGCTGTGGGTGATGTGATGGCAGGCTGGCTGTCGGCCGCTGAACAGGACGTGTTAGAAATCTGCTGAGAAATTAATGGCAGTGTGACGCAGGAAAAGTGAGGACGGGGAGGGGGTGAGCGGAGGAGGAGGATGTGGGGTAAAGCCACCTCCTGTCCGTGCCGGGCAGCCGGGGGTGCGCGGGTGCAGTATGCGCTGGGCATATATGCAGTTTGCACCGCGCAGGCTGTTGCTCAGCTGGCGTGTTATTTATCGAAGTCGATGTTGCCCCGACCTATTTGTGAGAACGCTGCGTATCTGTAATGGCGCGTATGGACGGCGATTCACCGTCGGTAACGCGGCTTTCTGTGGAAACCAAGTTCACAGGGCCGTGTCCTCGCTCGTGTGGCGGGGCAGCGGTTGATTCTGATCGTCACCCAGAGGGGTTGACACCTCTGATAGAAAACAGCCTGAGAACACGGAGAGGGCTGGAAGAGACAGGCTTCAGAACGGTCCGGAACAAGGACGGGGCTATATCAAGAGCTTGGATTTCTTAAGCAGCAGGGGCTCTACTTTTTAAATGCTACAGCTGCTGAAAAAGGTTTATTTGAGTCTGGCTTGCTAACGCAGCAAAACCAGCCAGCCAGGAGGGATGCAGCCATGGCCAAGAGAAGAGGGGTTTTTACTTCCGTTACTCGCGAAAATGTGCTGCCCTTGCCCCTGCTTTTCCTTGTATTCCCGCTTAGAAGATCCGAGCGGTCCTTTCCTTGGCTCAGTTTTCTCTGCTGTTTGCAACTCTTCCGGAAGCTGGACAAACCTCGAGAGGGACAGACTGGGAGACAGAATCTGAGCACAGGTTTTCATCCACGGGCAGATGAAGGAGCTGCAGAATGTAGTTTGCAATGAAAACCAGAACAGTTACCCTTTCGGTTCCTGGTGAGCTCAGCTTTGTATTTGATTTTGAACATTTTCCTTAAAAAGAAGACAGAAATCTAAAATTATATTGTCCTATGGAACGAAATTACTTTTAACTGATCGTAGAGGCAGACGCTCCAGCCCCGCATCCACGGGCAGATGAAGGAGCTGCAGAATGTAGTTTGCAATGAAAACCAGAACAGTTACCCTTTCGGTTCCTGGTGAGCTCAGCTTTGTATTTGATTTTGAACATTTTCCTTAAAAAGAAGACAGAAATCTAAAATTATATTGTCCTATGGAACGAAATTACTTTTAACTGATCGTAGAGGCAGACGCTCCAGCCCCGTGGTGCGGCCCGGACGGCGCTGGTTCTGTCTTCCCGAGCGTCCGGGGGGGGGGCAGCCCTCACGGGTTGCTTTGCCCATTAGTAAAATCCGTATCATGAATGTCAAGTACAAGATCAAAGTTTTGTAAAGGGAAAAAAACCCCACACCACAGAGGCAAGAAAAAAAGCCGAGATAAGAGCCATGCTGAAGAGATCGGTACATCTCATTATTTTTTATAGTGTGAAACTTTCTTTCATATTTGTGAGTTTTCTTCGCGTCAAATTTGTTGCGAAAATTATTTTCCTCTAGCCGACTAATATGTTCTCTAAGTATAAAATGGATTTCTGTGTAACATGTTTTTTCATGCTTTTTGTTTGTTGGGTAACTTCATAATGCTGTTCGTGTCGTTTGTTTGATCTGTTGAGGTAAAAGCAAGACAGAAAACGTGAAAGAAGGGTTGGTATTTTAATCTTCTTTGCTACTGAATGTAATTTGCCCTTACTGTGCTTTTCTACTAACACAGATCTCCTGGAAGCTCCTTTACCTCTTTTATCTTCTTCACTCTCACCACTTTTAAAAAAATATATATATATGAATTGTGTGTAAACAGCAGCAGCTTTTGTGCTTATATTTTTTTCACATCCATCTGTAATAGCCCTTTCTTCTCCTTCAGTTGAAGATCTTTTTCTGAAAGTGTATTAGTAAATTTGGAGAGAAGAGCTATTTCTGCAGTAGCCAGTATCTCCTTGTTTTATTTTTAAGGTCTTTTGGAAGTGAGAGTAAGTTGTTCATCAGGGTATTCAGAAGCAGTTGCCTGGAAGGAAAGGTATTAGAGGAGGAAAAAAGAAGGCAAAGCAGAACTGAACGCTATTTTTTTTTTTTCTTGAGCTGCATATAGCATCTCCTTGGAAATTATTTGTGTTTTCATTCTTTCTTATTTGAGTGTCTAGCTGATACAAGTGTGGAGAAATATTTAATTAGGGATTAATGAAAGACCCTTTTATATTACAAATGAGCATGCCTTTAAGCTCATTTCCTCTGTTTAAAACTGCACACTGCTGAACTTTTAATTAAAAGTTTGAAATAAGTAAATTAATTTCTTTATGTAACAACATATATCTAAATATTACACCGTACACATCTCTGCATCCTTACTATCCTGTTTTAACAGAGGTGGTGCAATTGTTCGGTGAATTTGTGCTACATCTAGCTTTCCTTTCAACTCCCGCGAGTCCAAACAAGGGACCTCTTGAAACGATTCTCTCGTTTTGCAAAGCCGTTTCCATCAGTCCAGTTCCCACTTCAGAAGTCCAGCCGTAGTTTTGCTCCGCGCTGGCCACGCGTATCTCAAATGGCCATTTGGAGAGGCTGAAAATGCTGGCTCGGCCCCAACCCCTTACACTTCTTTGAACCAAGAAAGAGCAAGGCAGGAATCGCAGCAACAGCAGCGAGTAACCGTCCATCGATTTCCATTTTGCCAACGTTTAGTTGAGCTGGTGAGAGCGATCGGCTGGGGCCGGGTCCTCTACTCTGCCGGCGCTGAAGTCAAGTTTTCTATCGCACAGATCTTTCCTGCTTTCTCCCACCTCTCTTTCTCTTTATTTGACGTTGGACAGCAATGGGAATTCGAGTTCCAGTGAATCCTGTATCACCGAGAAGGAATTTCAAAAGCATATTTTTATGGTTGAAAGAGCATTCCACAGCATGTGAGCTGTGATTGTACGTATGCGCAAGCACCGTTCGCAGCCTTGGTCTTCATAGGTCTCTGGAGGAATATAAGTAAGCCTGAGCAAGCTCATTAGTTAATTCTCTCCGTACAAGCATTTCTTTTCCCTGCCCCCTTTTCTCTTTCGTTTTTGGTTGGTAGGGAGACCCTAGGATCTGACGGTGAACTTTTGGTCTCAATAAAGCAGTTATACAGGGTTTGGGTGGAATTTCTCTGAACTTCACTAAGAGGGAGAAAATGTGGAAAATACTTCCTCCAAGTCAAATATGAACAAAATGTTGTGATTGATTAAACTCCTTCCTATCTGCCTGCAAGCGAGAACCTTACAGTTACTCAGCTGAATAGTGCGTGGCCCTGAGGGGGCAGAGCCAAGAGAAAAAGAGATGGCATTAGTCCAAAGAGCAAAATGCATGTTTTCAGGAAAACTAGGAAATTTTGCTCCAGGCACATCCCTACTTGCACAGTGAGTTTGTTATATTGGGATTTTATATTGCTGTTTACTTTGGTTTTAAATAAGAAATGAAAGCTGCTTTCTGGTGTCACATGATATCTGGAGGGTGCTCCATAGAGCAGACCATCTGCTTTATAATGCTTTCGTATGCATTTAGGTTTCCTAGTTTCAGCTGAAGCGTTTCAAGTTACACCGAATGGTCCAAGGGCCAGTTACTTTGGGTTTGGAGAAAGTTTGTATCAACTTCCTAGAACTGTATGTTTGTTTCTGAAATACGAAATACTGGTTACGATAACCTATAGATAACTGCATCGTTGTCTCGTCATTCAGTATTAGTCTAGTATCCTGTTTGTATGCTGTTGCTTGGAAAGTTCAAATCTTTACCAATTTTAGAAGGAAAAAAAATGTTGAAGGCTGATTGTAGAAGTGTCAGGCCATGCAGCTGAGCTGCTTCCAGGAGAGGGCAGTGGTGTCATACACAGCACGGGCGGTAGCCCTCACGCACTGGCTGCTTGGCGAGGCGTCCCGACTTCTAGTGTCTGTTGTCCTCGGCGTACAGAAGAGGAGATCTCTGTGGTCCCTTTCTCTGCGTGGTCCTGTTCGTGATGTGCATGTGAAAACGGAAGGTCCCATCTTCCAACACAATTAAAACCCTTCCAAGGGTAAGATTTGCCCGAGTACCTCATAGCTGTACAAACAGTGAGCGCGTGTTCTGCCGGCACTACACGAGTAACTTTAATCCTAGTTAACGTGCTGGACTTGTGTTTGCTTGTTCATCTTTGTTGTAACTTGCGTTGAAGTTGTCGCCAGTAGAACATAGTGCTTGAGGTGTAAGCTGGGTAGCGGGGGGCCCTGGAGCCGGCAGTACTTGCCCTGGACACACGCCCGTTCCACGGCGTGGAATGATTCCCGCAGCCTCCTTCTGTGCATTGATGGCATGTACACTACTCTGCAGAGTGTGTTGTTGGCAGTGCATTTTTGACAGTATTTCCGTTGGATCTTACTCTTGTGTGTTTACAAATGCAAATCTTGTTTTGTAAGTGAATTTATGTTCGCTTTTGGCATATTATTTTCAGATGTTCACGTAGCTGCGCAGGTCCTCTCGTTTCCAGCAGAACTTCAGGGAAGGCCGTGGGAACTGCCCCCTCCTGGCCAAGAGGAAGGCTCGTGTTGCCATGTCACTGCCAACCTAAACACCCTGGAAACTGCTCCTGCTCACTGCCTCGCTTTATCTGTCCAGATGGCAAATAGTGCTAGTTCTTAAACCACGTAGGATTTGAGCTTGTGCTCAAGGCTATTCAGAGTATTTAAGAACTGAGTATATGGAATACTTCACAGGATTTCACATCTTACTACCTCATTGTTTATACTGTCAGTGTTATCTATTAGACAAATAGTGGAAGTGACAAAATAGTTCCTTTTCCTTTACTTTCATGTAGTTGTGGTCACAACTGCTTGAACAGAACTGCAGACTAGACTGTAGTGGTTAAGAGGAAACCTGGGGAATGTGATATGGGGGAGAGATAAGTGCTTAAAAAGATGACCTGTGAGCTTAATACCCTTAAGGAGCCAACAAGAACAGAACTATAATAATCCTTTACATTTTCAGCTTGTCCTGGTGTGGGGTTTTGGCACAGTAGGTGGGGAGCCTCGCTGGATTACCTGTTGAGGAGGCGGTCATAATGAATCATGGCTTCTGAAGTGGGACACCTTCGTGTCTTCCCCTTCCTTTCATGCCACTGCATTTGCAAGTGACGTGTCTCCAAGCAGAGTTTTGGCACCTTTATCTCCAGAGTTCTCCCAGTGTATCAGCCATAGCAGGTCCCTGCTCCTGGACACCCACTGAAAGATGTTCTCTGTCTACTAACAGGAGGCACAGGATTGTGTTGGAGTAAAGAAAAAACAAAACAAAACAAAAACAACTGAACAACCAAGACTGGCCTTCTCCTTATCTGAGGAAAGGCTGTTTCTTGAGACTACCCACTGTATTTGTTTTATATAAAGTCCTCAGCTGTTTAAAAAATTAAGCTGACCGCCTACAGATGAACGTGGTAAATTCCCAGAGACACATGCAGAAAAACTCCTGCAGATATCACCATAGAGAGATTTTACATAAAAAGTTAGAAAACCAAAGCTATTGGCTGCCCAGAGGAAATGGAAAAAGAAATACTGATGCCACATGGATCAACTCTGCATTGTGGGAAAAACATTGACTTAGTCCCAAATGGTGAGGAGAAAAAGCCACAAGTGCTCCAGGAGCTGCGGTGCCGAAGGAAAGAGCTTACAGCAAACCCTGGGGAGGGAGGCAGGGGAAAACTGAGCAGCATGGCCCGGGATGAGCTGATCTGCTGTACTCGGGCTTATGGCCGTTAGGTACGTGACAGTAATTTAAGCCCCTGTGAGCTGGCTAGCGGCGTGAAGGAAAACCTTGGCCAACTTGTAGCTATGTGCAGTGAGTGATGGAATTTCTGTTGTCTCTCTTCACCGGGAGATGGATGCTGTTTGTCTCATACAGCTTCTTTAAGAAGCAAAGAAAGAAATTCATCTGTGTTTGTTCATCTGTGTCCGCAGATGCTGTCCATGGAAGCATCTTTGAGGAGCCTCCATAGTCAGGTCATTGGATCACTCGTAGTCGCAGGCAGATGGGAGCTCTTAATTTATTTTGAGCTTTTGTCTTCCTAGACAAAAATAATTGTTCAGCAAGTTGAGCTCAGAGTTTTAAAATGACTTGTCTTGAGTACATTACAGCACCCACATCCTATTGAATCACACTGTGTGTAGGCTCTTGGCAGGAGTGGCTTCACATCTGTTTTAAAATTTTTGACTCTCTCTTAATATAATAAACATAATGTTTATGAGCCTTTAAAACTGTGGTGTGGGAAAGGGTCGGCTGACTGCTGAAAAGCTGGTGTGATGATGAAACTGAAATAACAAGAATAGACATGGTCTGTATTATAAAAACATGTCTGACATGAAAACAATGGCTTCTTCTAATCTTTTAAGGCTGTGACTATGGTTTGTCCTGTAGATGCTGCCTTCAACTTCATTTAACTTTGGCTTGGAAAGGGAAAGACTATATAAATACAATAAGTTGATCTCTGATGGGGTAACTTGTGGTGCCCTGCTACTATCAAAAGGCAACCGAGAGCGTAGCTCTACGGCAGCTTCTCGGTGTTGCAACTGCTGTCAGCATGTGTCTGGACTTTGCTGATTTATCTGTTAATCAGGTAGAGGAGAGGAAGGCACTGAGCTAGACGTTCAGTGAGGAGCGAAATGGTAATGGTTGAACAATTTCAGTATGTCTCTTTGAATGTCATCTCTAATATTTGTGGGTGATGTATTATGAATTACCTATGGCCTGCTATGCTGATGTGAATGAAGAACTAAGTGGTTATTTAGTTTAGTAAACAAAACCAGTTTGTTCGAGAACTATTTCAGCAATCTTCCTTCTCCTTAACAACAAAATCTCTTTCCTTTCCGTATTACGCTTTCAAGAAAATACTGGGAAAACTTAATTTATATTGCTTGTCCTCTACTGATGTGCTTATTTGCTGTATTTCCCTTGTCAGGTGCTGCAAGGTGTCCGTAACGCTTGCTTTCTCGTGAGGTAATTCAGTAACAAAGTTACACCTATCAAAAGGCAAGACTTTTGATTAAAGTCAGTGTTCGGCAAAATAAATGCTCTGTATTGATGAAACGTCTTTTCTAAAAAGAAGGAACTTGTATGTTTTTATTGGGAAGAAGCACTCAGTAAAATTGCTTTAACATCCTGATACTTCGTTCCGGAATCCATGTAGTTTTTCCAAGGATTTCTCAATAGCAATTAAAGCGAGTACTGGCTGTAGCAGACTTGGCTATTGAAAATCACTGCCAGACCTCGTTTTTAAGTTTAGAACTTGTAGTCTCAGTCACTATCGGGTACCGCTAAAAACTGGGTTCAGGGACAGTTCTTTATCTCCCTGCGTTTAAAAAACTTAAAAAATCTAAAATGTTGCAGAATAATCTAATAAGATGTTTTTCTCTGCACCTGTTGAAGAATTCAACCTCCTTGTATAAGTAGATTGGCAGAGGGCTTGGAAGGGCTCTCCCTGGGAGAAGTGGAGCCGTTTCCACAAACAGTTTTTTATTCTTTTCTTGCATTTTTGTATCTGTCTCGCTGTCTGAAAAAGGTATAGCATCAATGGTTTGGTTTTGAGAAAACTGAGTCAGGAAAGCTGTGGTTTGCCGGCACGGTTTCTTGCAGGAATATGTTTTTTCCTACAGTACATGTTTTTTTCCTAAAGGAAAAATAAAACATGGTTCTGAATATAAAAACTGGATCGTATGAACCCTGAAACTCGTTCTGACTCTGTGATTTCACATTCTGTGGCATTGCTGCTTGTGAAGCTTTTTGCTCAGCGTGGCACTGGCTTGGCTGGTCGTGCGACCATATGCCGGTGTGTATCAAGGAATAGATCCGGCACACAAAAACCTCAGGGATTTCGTTCTTTTAAAAAAACCCACGGAACCAGAGCTGAGCATGTTTTAGATGGGGTGCTTTCCACAAATGTGGCCCACACTTGGATGATATTTTCCTACCCTTTTGAGAAGTTACGATGAAGGACTGTAATTACTGTAGTTCTGTAATTATTATACAGTACTGTAATTATTATAGGCTATAAGGGGTCAAGGTTTTGTTATAAACATAATGCAATTGGAAAACTTATTTGTTTATAGCAAATTATCATGAGAAGGATCTTAGATGTGTTTAAGGTAAACAAACAAAAATGAATCTCTGAGGTTAGCCTGTGGCTCGGAGTCATCATTTTTCTTTGGGATTGCCCCAGTTGTTTGGTAAATTTAATGTTCTTTCATGTTATTAGCTCAATTGAAAAGTTGAGAAATGCGAAACTAGAAAGATGTTGATGTTCGTGACATAATAAATTATATAACTGAAAGGCGAAGCCAAGCTTAGATAGCAAGTCTGCTCATGTAAGTACCAATACTTGTCTGTTGGACTTGCAAGTCGTTGCTTGGTAGTTTTACAGGTCAGCGTCAAGTGCCATCTTCTGTTGCGTAGCTTCTTACTCATGTGTGACCATAAATGCCTCGCTACTACTGTTTCAAGAATTTTTGGAGCAAAATTATCTGTTTAAATTGTTCTTTCAAATGTATACACTTGCCAAAGTCACAGTGTAAGCACCTGAATTATTTGTCTTCGGGTCTTAACAGTGAGTTAGTACAAGAGGTGTTTGGAATACAGCATAATCAGAACTAAGTAACCCCCAGCTTCTGATTCTGATAGAAAAGACACCATCTGTCTTCTCCATGCAAAACATTGCATCTATCAGAAGCAAGCTTGTTCCTTCTAGAGGGGCTCCCAGTAGAGAGAGATCCATAGCTGTCAAGTGATAAATGTTGCTAATTAACGGGTGGCCTCCAACATTTGTAGTCACTGCTGATCAGATGGTGCGTTGCCCACGTTTTGTCATGGACCACCGCGTGCTAGAACAAGGAGGTAAACCCAGCAGGAACGTATCCTTTTTTTTTTTTTTTTTTTGCTTTCAGTGATGGCAGTAACCTCACGAAATAAATATTGAAAGAAACCAGACACCAATACTTCTCTGCATGGAGACCAAAAACCGACGTTTTGTGGTTGAATTCAGTTAATAAACAGTTCTTGGTCAGTTAAGAAAGATAATTCCTTCATCTGGTTGTGATAGGGGTTTCTCTGAAGATCTGTATACCAGTCACTGACCAGAAATTTCCATTGTTCGTGAGCATTACTCATTTTTAGGCTTGAGACATGAAATATCTTCTTCAGAACATGCCAAATGGTGGTGGGGAGAGGACTGAGTGTTGCCCTCAGGAGAGCAGGGCTCTGGAAGAGCAGGGCCCTCCCTGGGCAGGAGCATGGAGCCGGGCAGCGCAGCGGGGTGGAGGCTCCTGTCTTGAAAGCACTGGACACAGGAACTGGCCGCTTCAGTGGGTTTTTAACTTGTCAGGGACACGTAGTCTCCTGCAGAGTTGGGTAAAGGCTGTCCCAGCTCCTCATGCAAAAGCCTCAGTAAGGAATGAATGATGGTACAATCCCTTGGCTTTTCTTGGAAGAGCGATAAAATGGGTGGAGG